>NW_015113080.1:251090-264912 GCF_001443285.1 Poecilia latipinna | reverse complement strand
CAGGATTGTGTTTGTTTCTTAAAATGACACACAACAACTGTGGATACTGATGTTGCATGTTGTGCAGAACTGCTGCTGCAAAGAATCAGTTGTTTTCCACAAAAAGGTTTAACTGGAATACCAGTCCTCACCTGCAGCATGAGCTCATTTAAATATCTGCTACAACTTAAAATGTGTTAATTAAATTCTAAAATGTGTGAATTATCCCTAGGTTAATGTTGTTAAAATGTTTTATTTCATCTCAAATCCCAAATTATCCTGCTTTGTATAACCTGGTACCACCACGGCTCAAGTTATTTCCTTTTTCATGATATCTTCTGCATAGCATGTGCTGAAGCTCCAGTAAACACATAGCCCACGTCACCTAACTCGTCCCTTCTGCTAGTCACAGCAGCCATCTTGTTGCAAGACCAAACTGACCTGGCATGGTAAAACACACCAAAAACAAGCTCAGACATTCTCAGCTACGTTAAGACATTCATGGCAACCTGGCATATTATAAGTCAACAAGTAAAATGTATAGATTTCCATAAATGCTGGTTTTGTAGTTTTAAAGAAGTGGAATATCATAATCTCCTCATTAGGTGGCATGTGGAACAAATTCAAAATTCAAAAAATACTTTATTGATCCCAAAGGGAAATTGAATCAAACTAAACTAAACATGATCCATTCAGGCCTTGATGGAGACTATTTGAGTTATTAATTCCTGATTTCTAGATGGTATAAATCATTTCAACATCCAGAGATTTAACAGTCTTTAAATTTGAGATGACGATACGTAAAAAAGTTGACCTTCACTTCTTTGCAATTCTCTCTTTTTCAGAATTTTAGCTCAGAAAACTGAAGTGTAAATGTAGTTTGAGGGAATAAAAGTTTACAGTCATCTGCTGCAATGACCCTTCGAAACCTTCAGGTATAAAACATTCAATCTTCAAAAGAACAGAAACTCTAGGTGCACGTCCCCCCATGATCCCTGGATGTAATGCATCACTACATTACATCTCAACAGGCGTAATGACGTTCAACTGTAATGACAACAGCCAGCAGCGCTCCTTTGCCCAGAATAAGGCAGCGCTGTCAAGCTCTGTGCCAATGCAACCTGCAGGGATTTGGAGAACCGTGACGTTTGTGAAAAGGTTTCCTAAAACAGGCCGACAGTGTCACACGGCGAGGCAACTAAAGGCGACGGCTGTGCAGTGGGAAATGTTCAGGTTCAATTCCAACTTTACGCAAACTTACCCTTTTGATGTCTTTGCCGAAGGTCTCACTGAAACTGGAGCCGAGGATCTCAAACTGGACGTGGGAGTTTGAGCCGCTCTCCTTGAAGTCCATGATTCCTGTCAGACCTGTGATGTTCCCCTGAAACGACGGAGGAGAGAGGGAGAGGGCGAGAGAGGAGACCGTATCACTTTATCAATCATGGCCGCCTCGCTTGTTTACTGAACTTTTCAAAAGAAATGATGATTAATCTGGGATAAAAAAACTTAAAAAAAAAGTTAATTAAATGAAAATATAATTAGCAAGTTGATTGTTAGAAATTTTAAATACATTTAATTTAGCAAACCTTATTGCAATAAGATTTGCTAAATTAATAATAACTCCTCCGTCACAGTTTATCTGTGTAGCTAAACGCCTCGTTTTAAATAGTTTTGGTCTAAAGTTAGTCACAGGCTCTTTTTCATGAGATTGTTGGACTCTGTCAGAAGTCACGGAAATGGCAGTAACTCAATCATCCTCGCAGGAAACATGTTGATCCTGCTGGTCAACTGAAAGACGCTGAATCTGTATATTAGTGTATTCAGTGACTCACTGCGTACGGTCCACGGTCTTAGCCAAATCTAAGCATAAATTCTCAGAGAAGGTTGTCTTGCATCCACAAAAGCGGTTTTTGCACCGTCGACATTTAAAATCCAGCTCTGTCCAAAACCAGGACAATTGACCATTTATTTATTTGATTGGGGGTCCGTATCTATTTGGAAGACCCATCTGTGTGAAACTTTAACTTCTTGGCACATGTTACTTTACTAGCATTTTCACAAAGCCTGCTTCTCGTCTGGGGTTGACATAAACACATCGTAAGACTTTTCTTCTGGGCATAGAACAAGTTTCCTTCTTTAGAGCCATGGTGGCTTAATATTCTCAGGCTGCTTCTACCTGTGTATAATTATCTGAATCCGAAGAAGATGGCACCATCAGGCATCTGAAAATGCCACCTAAGGATAAATTGCACTTCTTGGGATCCACAATTTTCTTCCTTGTTGCCTTGAAATACACCAGCAGCTCAAGTCATGATGTCAATCAAGCTGTAGTTAAGGTAATATGTTTTTTATGGTGCATGCAAGCAGTTGGTCCAAAACATAAACATCAGAATACCGGTAGGTTTGCTTCATAAGCTAAAGATGAGCCGTTTTCTGTACTCCTCTCGGTGTTTCTGAAGAGTTTTTGCGGTGACAGAAGACGCCATGAAAACTACCGCAAGAAGTTGATAAACTTGTTCAGTTCATGTTGTCTGTTCCATGGAAAGGCTGTGGGTAAAATGTCAATCCTATGACCTACGGTAGCTCCTGTTGCATGTGAAGTAAGACTGAAGACAGTCATCACAACAGGCAGGAGACTAAATGACCCAATGTTAGGCGTAAAGGTCAATTGGGGTGTTGCCAGGAGAGACTGTATGGTTGAGACGTCTGGGGTTCAGAAGGGCTTTCTGTAAAAGCCTTGACTCCAACGCCCGCCATCCGTCCGTCTGTTCCTCCATCACTTCCACAAACATTTCCTCAGCTAAATGTAACATTATGTGACACAACTCATCTTGTCCTCTGTCACAGTCCCTCGTCAGCAAAGTACTGAGACGGAAAGTCTGAGCAAAATTTGAGTCGGACACAAGAGTAAAACCTCTTGAATTTGAATGTAGAAACAAAAAATTCGTATAATACACCAGGAGCACAGAAATTTAGGAAAGAATATCCTTATCAAAAATCTGAATAAAATGCCCCCAATCAAAATTTGAAGCTCAAAAGATTTTCTTCAGAATAATAAATATGTAGAGCTGCACCAGCAGCAAAATTTGGACTGACTGAAATTCATCTCTTAGATTTATAAATAAAATGGTTTGCTTCTTGTAATTTCTAGTTAAGTTGTAAAATTTCAGCTACATAGGGTGTAAGAGGCACGCCCCTTTTTCAAGACTCTGCTCTGAACAGGCTGAGATGTAATCAGGATCAAGTTCCACTGAAAACAAGCAATTTGGTTTCAGTCTTTGCTTCTTTAACAGTTAAACCTCTCCACCTTCAATCATTGTTTTATTTGTTTTTGTTTTGTTTTTTTGCAGGTTGAACTGCCACGAATTGAAGGTTTTTCTTAGAAGCTTAAAAAAAAAAAAGGACCAGACTGGGAGTGCGTACCTGGAGTTGCGGTTCTTCGTTATTTAGTAAGAAATCAAGCCAAACATTGAACATTTGAGGTCAATTGAACGCACCAATAATTCAGCGATGCTATCAGTATTCACAATGAGCAGCTGCATCAACAGTAACACGCAACAACAACAACAAACGCGATGTCTGCATAAAATCAGGCTCAGCGTAGAACTTCATTACCTGGAATTTTGCATCTTTCATCGATATCGAATTATATTTTATGTTTAACTGCATTGTGAAATCGTCTCCTCTGTGTTACCTTTATGAGTGTTTTAGAAAAACAGGAATGACCCTAATGAGCTCTGCGGTTGTTACTTTGATACATGTCAAAGACCCAAATTGCTGGGGTTTTTTTTTTTTTTTTTCAATAACAAGCAGCACATTTTGCTCTCAGGGACTAATCAGCACAGCTGAAAAGCTTCTTTTACCAATTAGAGCATCAGAACGAAAGTCCGGCTGGAATTATGAGACGCATCAGAATCAGGTTTCACGTCAGTGTCATGTTTACACTTCAGGTTCGATTCAGCTTCTGTTAACTGGAGGTGATTTATTCTGTGTCTTGTTACCATCCACATGTGACGGACAAATCTTGACGGTTATTTTAAATGAAATTAGACAAAACGAAGCAGAACAAAACAAAAACTCTCCTATTTTAAATTAGGCTCAATCACATCTGTGAAATTTCTTGTGAAATCACATATTTCTGTACAAATTAGCAGATGTAATTAAACATTGTAATTAAATTGTCTTATTAAAGCAAAATGCGATTTATAGGTGATAATGGTATTTACTGTCTTGTAGCAATTAGCACAAGGCAGTGCTAATTACCACTGTCTTGTGGTAATTAGTAGTTTTTCTATTCTGCTTTATGTCAGTTGTTCATTTTATTTTTTACAGTCTACCCACAAATTACATTTTAATGTGGCTAAATTTACAAACACGTTTCTGTTTACAGAAAGCAAACAATTCTGACAGATTCAGCTCATCTAAAACTGATGGTCTGACTTACACAATATCCAAGAAAATAAATAAGAAATAAGAAATGCATATATGAGAGTTTTTCTTCCTGACACCTATATACACGTACCCACCCCCACCTAAAAAAAAAGAAGAAAGAAACATAATAAATACATTGAGTGCAACAATGCACAACGCTGATCACACCCTTGAACCATGAAGTAACTGAAGAAAATCAGAGAACTGAATGAAGCTAAATGATGAAGGTCAGGGCGTCGTGCTTTACCTTCTGAATGGTCTCCAGCATTGACCAGCCTCCGTTCCACGGCTTGGTCGACTTCCGGATGCAGTTTAGGCTCGCCATGCTGTGCCACTTCCTGTCCTCCAGCTTCCTGTAGAAAGCGTTGGCCAGCATCAGCACGCTGTCGTACAGGTAGAGGTTGGACACCTGGTTGGAGAGAGTTCAGAGGGAAAAGGTCAAAGGAGGAGGAAACTTATTGTCTCAGGGAGGAGACGATAAGCTGTGACGAAGCTCATCGATGCAAAGGTGGTTTGTGATGTAGGGTATAAAACGGCAACCGTCATCAGTCTGGATAAAGAAGAAGTGATTTCATGATTATATGGTCACTTTAGCTATACTGGAAGAGATTTTTGTGAATTTGTGTAGAGTTGGGTCGGCCAAAAATACCAGTAACGATAAACTACATAAACTACACGGTGAAATGTGGCCCGCTAAAATTGAGAAATGTGATTTTTGGCTCGGCAGTCAGAGATGTTGTGCTGCCAATAAAGCTTATGAAACAATAACACCCGCATTTAAAAGATGGCAGGAACTCCTCAAAAGGCATAAAAGTGTGGGGGGAAAAAATACAATCACAAAAACAGAACTGTATCATTTGCAACTCAGTGACAACAGGGCCAAACTGAGCCATTCACGTGAGAAATCAATAAAAGAATTTGAAAAATGTCGATTTGGGTTGAATGGTCCACATAGGTTGATGATTGACCACCGTTCATCAAAATTAGCATGAATGTAAGGGGAATTGGAAAACCACAAACGGGTCTTAATTTCTCATACAAATCTCACTCTTGTCGCTAGTAAGCTACTGACTGATCATAGTTACTACACAAAGCCTAATGTCAAAAATCAAAACTAACCATCCCCTCAAATGTGGGGAGAAAAAAAAAAAACAAGCTTTCCATGCCAACCCCACACACTGACCACATGTGTGACACATCTGTGGAACTGCATCATCTGCCAGCACAAATCTAACACCACCAAGAGCGCTGCTGGCACCCGAGCACACAGACGAGCTGGATGGTGTTGAGACGACAGTCAGCTAGCAGCCAGCCTGTCCACATGTCACCCTGACCAAGCACCCAGGAAACACACTGTGACACACACACGCACACGCACACACACACACAGGCAGGAAGGAGAGACCAAATGCAGGGTGACAAATGAGCATCACGTTGTCCAGATAAGCAGAGCTGACTGGCATGAAGGCCACGCTGCACGCTTCCACTGGCCCTCACTCACACATAGATACACACACACACACACACACACCCACACACACAGATACACAAGCTTCTCTTTTCTGTGTCCTCTTTGGTCATGGAGAGACTAAAGATGAAATTTTACATGACAAAGGCAATATGAAAGGGAATGATGGAAAGAGAAGGGAGATAGAACATTGCTTTTTAAATATACATATATTTCCACATAAATTCAGCTTTTCTGTTCTTTTTGTTTTTGTCTAAGACTTTCAACTCTTTCACTGTTAATTCTCACAGAGACATTTGACGCTCTTCTGCACAAACGATTGAGACAAATGTCCTCATCTCGCTTCTTGCCGA
The DNA here is from genome assembly GCF_001443285.1 of Poecilia latipinna. Classification (NCBI taxonomy): domain Eukaryota; kingdom Metazoa; phylum Chordata; class Actinopteri; order Cyprinodontiformes; family Poeciliidae; genus Poecilia; species Poecilia latipinna. The sequence goes on along the minus strand of NW_015113080.1, from coordinate 258,681 downwards.
ACGTTCCAGGTGAGGACTGAGAGGGTCGGCTGAGGACGAGGGGAATGATGGGAGGTGAGAAATGGAAGAAGAGGCAAATATTCTCAGGTCATCTTGAATGGCCAGAGGAGACAGTGAAGGATGAAGATGGGAAAAGAGACGAGGCACGGGGGGGGGGGGGATAGCCAAGACAGCTGGGCCGGTTTCTCAGGGAAAAGAAGAGACAAGAGTCTGAATGAAGAACAAAAAAAAAAGAAAAAATGAAAAAGAGAATGACATTGGTGCTCGACGCTCGACGTGGCGAGGAAAAAAAAAAAGAAAAGAGAATAAGAAAAACTGAACTCGTCTCCAGCAAATGTCAAAACATGATGGGGAAAAAGCCAGCATTTGTCAGTGTTCATTACAGTAATTGTTCTGTTTGTTGTCTTTAAATGTCAGCCACACATCACCGCAGAGATTTCACAAGTGGAAATAACACTCAGTGTGAGTGGGAGGAAGATTGTGCCTGAAGATGAGATGCGACCAAATTTTCTGGAATGAGACCAATTTGAATTTGTTTCTGGTAAGGCGTGCTGACAGATTACATCAGAAGCTGACGGCAAACTAAAACCGAGACAGAGAGCGAGCGAGAGGTAGCTCTTTACCACAAAAACCCCCAAAATGAAACCACTCGAGATCTTACTTTCTTACAGCTATTTATTTTTTTTTTTTTACCATTTCATTCATAAATAATACTAAGTACATCTGCACCCAAGAAATATCATTCAAAAGCAGGTTTGTAAATGTTGGTCTTTACTTTCTCTCTCTTGCCTTTATACTAACTACTTTATAATAGTTTTGTTTTTGTGTAAGATCTAAAATCAATATCTGAGAAAAAAAAAAGAAGGAAAATGTATAAATCAGTAAACTGCTGTAGGAGCTTTCTGAAGCTCTTCTCTTCTGCCCAGTTTTACGACAAGATTTTGCTCTGAGGACTGAGGTGGCAATGGGGGGAAAAAAGCCAATTTTGTGTAATGATCAACAGTTTCTGTGTCGATTTGGAAAATATATTTTGAATCCTCCTCATCCTCCTGAGACACACACACTTATGATCCAATTTTAGTGGTAGATGAGGTACTTTCCCATGTATTCCCTGTTCACAGCAAAACTTAACTTAAGACTCATTTGACCAAAGTCATAGTACTTTTCATCACAATCCACACATTTACATTTGTAATGGTAGGACTGAAAATGCTTCTCCCTGGAACCAGTCACAAACAACCAGTTACCATGTGGAAAGTGTCTTACTGTTGCCATGGAGACTATAACTTTTTTATGCCACGGTTACTATCGACATCACTGAACTTTGTGGCAAAATAAAAGGCTAACTTTGTTTGCCACTGTTCCAATAGTTGCACATTTTTTTAAATTATTGCCTTGACTGTGGACATGAGACACTTTATGCTAAGAGCTTTTGTCTTGCTGCCATTTTCAAGAGAGGGAACAAGAAATAGGCCTCTGTGTCAGACCTTTTTCACTGAATGAGAATACAAGGATTACTAACATTTATACATAAGTTATGGGGAGAAATACAAAAATGATCTGAATGTCGTTCGCCCACGGCACCAAACAGGCTAGTACCGCCTCTGTCGCTATTTCTAAATACATAGCTGCCATGTGATTGGCTGATTCACTATTGTTAACAAGCATTTGAACAGGTAAACATTATAAAGTGTCTGGTGGTGAGTCATCGTTCTTGAATCGTTTATGTTCCTTCTGTTCAGGATCCAAGCAGAAATGTGGGAACGCAAAACCCGACTCCCTCTGATTAAAGCAAAATATGTTACGCATCCAACCTGAAAAAAAAAAAAATAAATTACAGATGTAGAGGGAATATTTTTCATATAAATAAAAAGTAAAATGGCATTTTCTGACTCTGCCTTAAGAAGACCACTGCAGACTATGACAGCTTTATTCCTTCAGCTTCTCCTAACCGGAGCTCTTGTTCTAAACTGATTAAATCCCACCATCATTTTATGAATTTGGCTGCTTATTACGTCTTTCTTTGCCCTTCATTAAACAAAGCAAACCCTCTAATTACTCTCCCTGTTCCCGAAAATTGACCTTTTGTGCTTTTGTGGCCGGGAATGACTAAAATTGATTCAGAAGTGATGTACAGAATTTGAATTTTCATGTTTAGCCGTGGAGGTCAGGCCTGTGTTTTCAATCCCTTTTCAAAAGCCTGTCTGTCTGTCTGTCTGTCTGTCTGTCTGTCCTTCTGCCAGGGGAAAGAAGGATGAGGATCCTAATCGGAAAGAATAATTGGTACATACAAGGGCGGCAATTATTCGGAATAAATTAAGCATTGCAAGCACACAAAAAGTTGAATGAGAAGAATGTGAAGGTTTCATTTGATCAAAAACACTGAAATAAAAAAGAAATTATTCAAAACCACGAGAAACCCCTCCTCCCCCCCCACTATTTACTGGTAAAGATTATCCGATTTATCGGCACCTTCTCATGGAACTTTTGAGAAAGTTTGTTTATATCTGAACATTAAACTTCTGGAAGCCAATTTAACCCTTTTATGCATGGTGGTCACTACAGTGGACAGCTTTCTAAAAGCCATGTTCTTGAGCCTCTTGTGGATTTTTATGTTATAAATGCACACAGACCACTGAAGTGAACACTAATGCATCATAAAATACACCACGAACTACTGGCCATCAGCTGCAAATGCAAGAAATTATTTTTGTTAAATCCAATATGGCCGACAGACAATAAAGCATGCCGACCGACCCGGTCCCTCCTACTGCAGACAACTCCTGGAGGTAAAAAAAATATTGTGACATCAGATAACCCCTAAAGAGCAATACTTACTGATGTATTTTCCAAACAACAACTTTGTATTTGGAGAAAATTACAATTGATCACTTAAAAATAATTTCCTACCTTTTATTATGCCTTGAGAAAAATCTAAACCCTGACACAAAGGATCATAATTCATGCATGAAAGGGTTAAATATGGCCCACAAGAGTCATCATACCTAAAAGTTATCAAATCGCAAATGTCTCGGCTGCATAATCAAACTTTAAATGTGAAACCGCAGCAGGCACAGATGGTAAAACATGTGTGTGTGTGGGGGGGGAGGGGGGAATCAAAAGCTGCAGATTGTAAATGACAGTAGAGTGATGTTTCCATTTAATTACTTCTGTCAAAAATGCTAATAAGAAAAAAAAAGAAAAAAGAGTTGAAGTTAAAATTCTATCAGATGGCTTCATGCATTCAACGCACTGATTAGCATATATATCAGGGGAACACACAGTGAAATCTCCAGCTATCAGTGCAGCAAATCCCTTTCAGTCCCGTTTCCTATGCATCGAAACGATCACCTGCTTTCAAAATGAGGTGAATAATTCACAGCGCGAGCCTTTTGAAAGCCCGGTGCTTTTTGGTCAGGCTCTCGCATAAATATACATATGTTTTGGATGGGGTTTTTTTCCTCAAAATATCACGCATGTATATTTAAATGTGTGCAACCTGCGTCATCACAGAGTCGATCTGAGCCAAAAATGTAAGGAGCAAACCTACTGGGAGAGCATTTGGAGGTTTATGTCATCCAATCGATGTCATAAAATGCAGATGTGATGTTAATTCCTGATCATCAAGAGTCAAAACAACAATTCTGTGCCTTCATAGTAATTACTTTAACAAAGATGTTTTTTTGTTTTTTTTTGGTTACGTTGTCTCCACAAACGCACACACACACAAAAAGTTGTTCAGACTGTTTATAAGTCTTTTCAGTAAGCAGAAGCTGACAGATGTTATGTAGAACCAGCCTTTTCCTTCGCTGCATGTTTCCCAACCTGAAGTACAACTCAAACTACGGCAGAGGTGGAGAGTGGGCACATCACCATGCCAACAGGTGTCAGTTGCAAACTAAAACTTACACATCTGCTGCTTGAATATTTCTGACTGACATACTGACAGTGGTTATTTTTTTTATTTTATTTTTCTTTTTACCTCCAGGTTCTGCAGGTATCCTTCCTGCGGGTCGCACAGCAGCGACGAGATCCGGTGGTTCTGCCTCATGCACCGGGTGCTGCTGTCCTTCCACAGGGGGAAAATCTGTCGGATCACAGTCATGCGCCCCAGCGCGCTGTGGGTCAGCTCCAGGATCTCCGTGTCGCTGATTTCCTGTGGTCATGTGAGCAAAGGGGAAGAAACGAAAGGCAGAACAAATGTTTTGCCATAAGTTCGAGGCGTCTCATAAAGCGACGCGCGACTCTTTCCTCTATATGACGATGTCACGTTAATTAATGCGACCAAGCAGCCGGCTGTAAATCATAACAGCGCAGTCACACCGTCTCTTAAAGAGCTTCCTGTACTCGTTCGTATACATGTTTAACTGCTACAACAAGGAGAAAGCCAATTATTTTCTTGAAGGTGTAATTATAGATAGTCCCCATCTGAAGTAAAGTAAACCCACTCCGTTCGGTTTCTCCTTATGTCGTCCTCATCCAATTAAACATGAAGCTGTAAACAGAAGTGACCCAGAATTTTTTTTTTTTTTTTTCATTCACTGGGAAGAAAACAGAAAAAAAAAAAAGGTTTTAAATGTCAAAAATCGGGGGCCGTAAAAGTAACCGAGACACAAGATTCACTGTTATTTCTACTGAAATATAATTTATTCCATCCACATAAAAAGTGGCAGCTGCTTCACATTAAAATCTCGACGTGAACCCTGTATTTTGAACTGATTTTAAAGGCTAGACAATAATTATCTGTGCTGGAAACTATGTTTTTTTTTTTGTTTTTTTTAGAGAGGTTTTGTCTTAAGTACCAAAAACTTTCTGTGACCAGAAGAAGACCCTCTGGTCATCAGCATATTTCTTCACTTTGCTGTTAAAAGTTCTTGACCAATCATGTTTTTTTTTTGTTTTTTTTTTACCGCAGCTCATGCAAAATGAATGCCTGGCAGCGGGTAAAATGGTCACTAGTGTTTTGGCGTTTGTCTTTAGAGCAACTTCTGGATCACGTAAAAAGAAAGCAATAATATTACAGCGGAAAAGTGGGTTGTTTTACATGTAAACCTTAAAATCTGTGGTGGATGAATTTTAAATCTACCACTGTGCTTCAATAACACACGTTGACAAAAACACAGTGAAACGTGTAACAATTGGACTGGTTCTGCTGGCAGATTCTTCCTGGTAAAGGGGGAATTCTGGCTTTCCTTCCCACGGTTGGCAGGGAAAGCCAACCGTTTACTTAATGTAAACGGTTGGCTTTCCTTGTTTTGTTTTATTTTATTTTATTTATTTTTTACTGAATAAAGTTTATTTTCTCCATGAGCCTAACTGACACGTTTTGGTTTTCAGACCACTAGGAATTTTGTTTAATGTACTACACCAAAACAAGCAAACTAAGTTTCTTAAAAAAAAAAAGTCCATATGTCACCCTTAATTCCTGTCTAATTCCAGGTAAACACAAACACATTGCACATTTATTTTTCACACATTAATATTTCACTAACACATCCTTCAAACCTCAGGAAGCCTTCTAAAGCAGAGAGTAACTGGAACAGCTGCAGGTTCAGAAAGACCTTCTGTCTCATGTTTGTTCAAACAGGTGACATTTTTTTTTAGCAGAGGAAATTAGTTCAAAATGCAAATATGTTTTGACATCTTATTAACAAAGTAGTTTTTTTTTTCAATCTAAATCATAGAAAAAAAACAACTAAATTTCATAACGTTAGCTTCTCTAGCCTTCTAGCTAAAGTTATGTCACTCAACATGCAGCTCAGTAGGGAGTTTAGGGTTAGGAGCTTTGGGACATGTTGACATGTGACAGGAGAAGAAAACTGTAGAATAATTTAATAAAAAGTCTGGTATGACCAGATAAATAGCACTCTTAAATATTTTTTTATAATCATCAGCACTAATATAGGTTTTTTTTTTTTTTTTTTTTTTTTTTTAGATTTACTTCATTGTCGATCAAAGGAGCCCTCCAACTCTCACTGCCTACAGACCAACAATTACCCGCTGCTTGTGTTTCAGGCACTTACGGCAGGACAGAGAAGAGAAAAATGAAAAGGGATAAAGGAAAAAATCCCAGACAGAGCAGGGCAGCTCTGATGGATTCAGTTGTCAATACGGGTGACGACTTTAACGGCTGCAACGGGAGCAGCTGTGATGTAACCTGGCGAGGTGCTTTTCGTTCACAAAGAACTGGATTTACATTTCAAAGAGAAGCACCCGGTGTCATTTACAGTTATCGCATTTCGTGTCTCGTTAGCGCCGCCCGTTTCCGATAGGTTCCCCGGGTAATTAGGTTTTGTTCATCAGGAAGGCGGCATTACGTACAGCCATGGGAGAAAAAACACGAGGTGAAAAAAAAGAAAGAAAGCGATAAAAAGGAAAGTTAAAAAGTTACTTTTTGAACTTTTTGAAGGAGATCATGGCTTGGGGTACAGAGTTTTATATATGTATGTGTGTGTGTTTTTTTTATTTTTTCAGTTCTGAAGTCCAGTCTAAAGTCCAATGCAGCCAGTAGATCCTCTGTGAGACACAATCTTAAATATGTGTCTCACAGCAAATTCCGGATCATATTTATCTCAATGTTTTGTTTTGTTTTTGTTTTGTTTTGTTTTTTACATAGAAGTGGGTTTTTAGGATTCGTTTACATTTCATCAGTATTCCCTTCATGGAAGGTCAGCTCCATCATATTCGTATTTATTTCATTTTAATCAGGTTTTAGGGAGTTGGAATGGTATTTTCCTGGTGTTACTCATGGCCAGAAGAGTCTCTGGAATAATAACGCCTGCATTTGTTCTCTGTTTGTGAAAACGTCCGTCTGTGTGACTGACGTTCTGATATTGTGCAACGTTTGCAAACAGGTATTTTTAATCCAGTTGGTTTTCATCGGCAGAGTTGTTGTTCTGAAATGTTCAGCCTCTAGTCACCTTTATTCATCTTTATTCTCTTTCTTTCAGACCATTTTCTTCAGATTAGTTGAGTTGAATGGATGCGTTTTATTCATATTCCTGTGCTAAGTTCTCTCTTTTTCTCTCTTCTTCCTTTGTTACACATTCCAGGACTTGACAGAAACGTTTCTTTTGTTTTCTGAACTCGGCATCTGAGCAGCTTCAGTGTGCTCAAAGTCATTGTGTAGATTTTTTTGACTGTTCAGAGATAAAACGTGACAGCTGCTGCTTCACACACTCAGACCCATACATGTGGTTTCACTGTGGCCCTGCTGAGATCTTCACTCCATCCTCACTGCCAGGCTTTTTGTCTTTCCTACCCCAACCCTGATACTTTCCCTCAGTTTTGGTTCACATGGTTATTTTATTTTATTTTATTTTTTGCCTTCTCTCTATGTATGTCTTTGTGAATTGATTTGTTTATAGTAGAACTGCTGAGACCGGTCACTGTAATCGATCTCAACAACGATGATAATTCTTCACTATCAATCAACGTTCTTGAGTTGACAAAGTTTTCAAAGTTGTTTTGCTCCAAATCGTCTTGACCGTTCAGGAATGTGTTTGCAGTTTAACTGCCTGATTCTAAAACTAAAAATTCACATTTGTTGTAATTTTGTCCTTAATGTACAGTATACTTTTTAAACATATAT
>NW_015113080.1:230450-245839 GCF_001443285.1 Poecilia latipinna | reverse complement strand
TATATATATATTTAACATACATGCTCCTGTTGCCACACAGTGGGAAAACAAATATTTCTATTCTAAACCTATAATATTCAGTTTTTAAGATCTAAAATGTTATTAAAAAGCTAAAGTGCTCTATTAACGTACCTCAAATAAGGTGATAAAAAGGTTGCTGAAAACCACACTATGACAGATTTAGCTTTGAAAACACTCGAGTAACTTTTTACTTTTTTTAAGCAATTATTTGTCCAGTAGTTTCACTCCGCAGCACTTATTTCCACTCGACTAACATTTTCAAATATTCATCACTACTTTTACTTGAGTACAATTTCTAGCCACTCTATTCTCCCTGAGTCAGTTCACTGAATAAAGACTAAAGATGTTTTAACTGAAATGCACCAGACACAGACGCACACCGTTTTAACATAACACATTATGTTTGTAGATACGGTTCATATCTACGCAATTAAGAGGTGAAGTGTACATACAGTAAATGGTACACATCGTCATCGAGAGTACTTTGCACTGGTTTTACATGCATTACCTATTGTCAGTACTGATTTCAGTAGTTTCATGTTGATTTTTCCAACAAGAAATTTTGTCTTTAGTTAGTTGTTTTTATAAGGATGTCACTTACTTTTGACTCTTTTATTTTATTCAGTAAAGTACCAGATTTTGGATATTTAATGATTTTTGTTTGATTATTTTTTTCGCATCCTAATTATCCTTAGAATATTGGTGAAGAACATCCTCAATACAAAAACAAAATACTTTGCCCACATGAATCTGTTACAAAAAATAAACATAAAGGCTTGTGGGATTTTATGGTTGAAAAAAAAAAAAGAGGTGAAGCTTTTAGGTTGTAATGTCAATAAGAAAGAATTAAGAACCGTTCCCATTAACATTCATCAGCATTTTAACATCAACCCTATTTTTTATTTTCATTTATTTTTTTTAACATCCATTAACTTGTATTAAAGACAACACGTCTGACAAAGAAAACAGAGACACGTTGTGTTTGGTAGCTCTGTCAGAGCAGAGGACACACAGAGGAGGTAAGTCCAGACACCATGTGTAGGTGACAGCAAATCAGGAGAGCAAGCTGAGGCAGGTTGTGGCGACTGAGAGGAGGAGAAAGTAGCTGCTCTATAATTAAGGAACACACAGAGGTTTGCCTGCTTCAGAGCAAAGGGACAGATTCAGGGCTTATAGTTTGTAAAACCTGGCTGGAGGTAAATGGGCTGTCGCTGGAACAAAGATACCGCTCTGCACAGTCGACTTCACAAGAACGTAGAGTCCAGACGCATCAGAAAGGGGTTTTGACACACTGCTATGGTTACTAAAACTAGTTAGCAGTAAAATAAGCAGGAGCTGTAAGGAAGTTAAAATGTGGTAAAATACAAAAAATAAAAAAACGTAGAGGAAACAAACATTTATCTGACCAGAGAGATACCTTCAGGGTGTGCGTGTGATATAGACTCGCAGGATATTTAGAAAGATAATTCATTTGATTTAAAAAATAAGCTGGGAATAAAAAGCAAATAGCTTTTTATTTCATCCATGGCTTTCACACTGAACTTAGGCTTAACGTGTTCATGCTTGAAAAGCGAAGTTTGGGAAAGGTGTAAACATTAAAGATGATCCTGCATCAATAATACCAAACAATGAGCTTCATCTAAGGCAGGAGTGGCACACTCCAGTCCTAAATTTTTATTTTAATTTTTTTGATGAGTTCCTGCTTCAAAACACTTGAACACAACGGCTTATAATCAGTCGTTCGTTGTGTGATCAGCATCTCAAGTGGCCTGATTGTGACTCCTTCATTTATTTGATATGTGCTGAAGCAGGAAAACACAGGAAAGTTGAAGAACACAAAGTCCCACCAACACCCATCACACCCTGCTGACTGTGCTGGTGAAGTTTTATTCCTACTAGAAGTTGTAGAGTATAAAGTAATCATGGGTCCACCAGTGTAGGGTTTTGAGCCAAAGTCACTGAATGGGTACACTGTCCATTCAGTGAAATTAAAGAGACAGAAAGCAGCGTGGTTATTACAAGATGATACGCCGTGTTGTGCTCTACGTTTTCCGTTGTCGCAAGATTTTAATTTGTCAGTCACAATTTAAACTGAATTGCAGTCATCACAAAATCAGTTCCTGGGCAACAAATAAGTCCTTTGACTAGACTTTTGACATTCCTGCTTTACAACATAATGAAACACTAAGGCTGCCTTCTTCATCGTGACTCGGAGGGAAATTTTGTCTCACGGATTTAACATCGTGGTGTCTTACCTCATTTACAAACACCCAGTGACTGTCCTTGGAGGCCAAATTTGTTTCCACAGCCTGCAGACACAAACAGAGAGAGGGAGAGAGAGAGAGAGAGATGGGGAAAAGTTTAGATCAATTACTCCGGCTTCATGTAAACTTTCTGGGTCTCAGATCCTCCTATTTGGCCTCGGAGCTGCTCTATCACACCAAGGACACGTTGCTTTGCTCCACTCCTATTTGCTCAGCCTCTGCTGTTTTCCAATGATGGGTTGCTCTGCCAAATGTCAACCAATAAAAGTTTTCCACAGAGACCCGGCCAAGTACTGAGAACTCTTATCAAAGCGCTGCGAGCTCGTCTGGTTCGGCGTAGCTGTGTGATAATCCCAGCAGCGTCCAACCGGCTTCCGACCGATGATAACGAAGAGCCGCGCCGAGTCGAGCCGATAAGGTCCGCGTTTTATTCCGAGTCCAGAGGGGAACTGCTGGCACCAGCTCGTCACCTTCTGTAAACGGCAGACATGAACGCAGAACGCAGGAATGAAATGTATATAAAAACTGATCACTAACAGGTGATTAAAGTCTTATAAAGTCTGATAGAGAAGCTTCCTTTTCGAATACACATGGCCACAGGGTCAGACTGAGGAGGTCAGTGGTGTTGCACAAGTGGATCAGAGGAGTCTTTATTTACACCTTATTAATATGAGTAGTGTTTCTGATTTAATGAAACCTCAAATAGAGCTGCAAAGACTGAATTTAATCAGCACATTTAATTGATTTGTATGCATTCCAGTAATGTGGCAAAAACACTTAAACAATGACACATTTGAAAGCAGATAAAAATGGTCTGCTGCTGTTTCCATGATTTTCTTTTTTAAAGGACCAGGCTATTAAAACAGACTGTTACAATGGTACAAATCAAAAGATTATATTTACCTTTATAGTACCCCGACATAAAACAAGTCAAATACAACATAAAGCCTAGCTTAAGGACAGCAGTGGCGGTTTTCAAGTGCATAAGTCTTTATAGACGCCTTTATAAAAGCATTTGGAGTGTAAAATAAAGCAGCACCTCTACCAAGTTCAGAAAAAGTCCAAAGCTTAAGACCACAAATTAAATTTTATTTAGGATTCCAGACAAAATATCAACTCCAAGTCCCAATCAAGGAATCTCTGTGGGGCTGTTACCGGACCACGCTCAACTCCTGACCTCTGCTTTCATCCTAATAGCTGTGGTTTTATGTCATCTGCATTGTTCAGGTTGAAAGCTATAAGATGTTGTATTGAAATGGCCCAACTAGTGTTACCAACGCATTTAGTAACATGCAAACAAAGAAGAGAAAGACCTGTTTCCAAGGGACAATGGTAAAGCAAAAAAAAAAAAAAAAAAAAAAAAACAAAACGTTTAAAAAAAAAGTGACTAAATTTGCTTGGAGCAACACAGGTTGTGAAACGTTGTGTTCGTTATGTTTCCATCTGCTGCTGGAGCCACAGCGCACTTGTTACAGGTCATCTAAAATATTTTATCTTATATCCTGAATATACAAAGATTCCCAACATGGCAGCTCCTTGCATTGAAATCCCTCAGAACCTAAAATAAAGGATTTCTTCAAAGTACGTGAGACGTTGCAAGTTATTACTTACATTGCATTGAATTTAATAACTTTATATCACCAATTTTCCTCTAATTAGAAGTAAGGTGTGGTGGTTTGAGGTCTGTGCAACAGTATTAACATGAAACACAAAAGGCAATACAAAATAGAAATATATAATATATGATTAGGAAAAGAAAAGTCTATCTTTTGCATGATTATTTTTGACTGATAAATAACAGCCTAGTCTTCACACAAGTCAGGGCCAGGCTTATATAAAACAGAAACCTTTTGATAATTACAACCCACGATAAGGTTCTTTGTATTGATTTCCAGTGCAATCCTCAAGTAAATTAATTTCCCTCCACTCAAACTGCACACTCAATAAAAAAAACCTGACATGACAACACGTAACACGTATCAAAGCATATGGACTGAACTACGAGCCATGTGGGTGTTTGGCCTCTGGGCGCCACACAAAAAAACGTGCAGTTATTAAAACGAACACTGTAACCACGTCTGTATCTAATGATCTGGACGGCATGAAGCAAAACGTCGTCCTTCAACATGATAATAGGAAAACAGACAGGAGGGAGCATCTGGTCCGTGTGGGGAGTGAACACAGTAACAGTCATGGAGCCTGGTACATGGCTTGCTTCAGTACACTGAAGCAAGGAGACGAAGACTGGACCCAGACACACATCCAAGCTGCTTTTCTGGGCCAGATAAAATGAGACTAAGCTTCTGGAAATGACTTCTCAAAGCACAGACTGGGTTTCTGCTCTCTGGGTTATGTTTTACAGTTGTGTCTATGTCAGGAACCCAGCTAATTTGAATAAACATTTTCCAGTTTGCCAAAAAATATTCAACCAGTATCAGAAGCTTCATAATGGCTATAAAATAATTAAATATAAAGCTACTGACATTAGTTAAATGTCACTAGCTTTATATTTAACCAAATATTATGGGAGACAAATGTATATATTTGAGCGAAAGCATAGTTTTGACCCTGGGTAGATCAGATATTGGAATGATGTCCTGCTTTTTAAATCAGGTAAGGATTTTCCTTACCTGCTCTTTTGGCCAGATGGACATTCCTCTAACCAATTAGTTGAATTTAGCTAATTAAACTTTACACAGTTTACAACACATTTCTATATATTGATGTGGAAACTAATATTTGGCATTTTTAATCCCACTTGTTACACGCTAGCGTCTTAAGGGTTACTCCTTTGGAAGTCCTCCCAAAAGTATACCAAAAAAAGTGTTTGGAATATACAGCAGAAGATGTTTTTCCACCACAGCATCAGAACTGGGTTTCAGGACATATCAGTTTTTCAATATTAATATCTTCGCCCTCCTTTACAGGGTCCATCTTTGGCTCCTGCTCCATCCAACACAGAACTCACCCAGGAAGCCCAACACAGATGTAATAATACTCTTTTCAGGCTGATCGTTTAATCTGTGTGTCCTGGGGAGCTGTGGGAGGAGGGCGAGAGGTGAGGATTAGGGACGTATTAATAGCAGTAGTTGGGACCAAAATGTCAGTGAATGTGACCGTTTGTGACGAGGTCCAGCTTTTTTGTGTGTGAGAGTTGATGATGTTGTCAGTGATCTGGTTAACCTATCGTTAAAGGCCAAGACCCCACTTTCTGGAGATACTTCACAAGACATCTCCTATTTGGAAATATTACACCTGTCACTGTAACCTTTACCAGGCCAAGAGGCACACACACATCCACACACACACGCACGCACTCGCATGCACACATAACGGCAGAGAGACTTGTAAAACTGCCCTCTGAGATAGATGTGCTATTCTGAGCCAATTTTACTGTGATCTATGTTGAGGATTTTCTATCCTGCGTTCCTTCTCTGTCTTTTTGAAACCAGGTTGCGTGGTTGTTGTTGCTTCTGTGGATAAAGAAACTTTTTTTTTGTTTGTAGAAACCTTTGACATTTTGTTGCATTTAATGAAACAAGCTGAAGTAAAATGATGAAAAATTATATATATATATATATATATATATATATATATATATATATATATATATATATATATATATATATATAATTTTTTTTTTTTTTTACAGTAAGAGCTGTCAGAACATTAAGACCTCGTTCCAGACACACATCTTTCTTGAATGAGTTTGGCTTTGCTCTTTCGGCCAGATGGACATTCATTCCTCTAACCAATTAGTTGCATCTAGCTAATTAAATTTAGGAAGAATCGGTTCTAACATGCACAACCAAAATTCAAACTCAAAGTTTGGATGATTTTGTTGTAAAATGTAGACATTTCAGGGAACAAATATTTTTAAAAATGGCACAATTTTATTTCAATGAAACTTTTTTTTCGCACAATTTTTTTTGTGTGTGTGTGTTTGATGCAATGACATCGAGTACACAGATTTGTGTGAACACCCATACGCCAAAGTCTTCTGCAAGCACGTTTTGACGATGTCTCCTCGGTAGGAGTCTGTGCTTGGTATTACTTGCCCACCCAGTTATCTGAACACTTCTCCAAATATGTCAGATTGAGAGGTCGTCTCCTGTCCACAGCATGTCAGCTCACAGATTTTTAATTAAATTTAATTCTGACTGCAAGTTTTCCTCTAATGAGGAAATTGTTGCTTTGTTGATTTAGACGTAGGGAATCATGGATGAAGTGGTTGGAATCAAACTGATTGGCATTTAGAACTGTTTATTATTTCAGACGTCCAGGAAGAAAGAGAGAAAGGAAGAAGGAAAGAAAGAACGAGAGAGCAAAAGAAAGAGGGAAACAGAGAGCCCCCCCACCCCCACAAGCAGTTTTAAATATCACTGAGTGCATATTGTATTCATCTCTCATCTTCATAAAACTATCTGTTGGCTAACAGAGAACTCCCACACATGCATGTTTAACTGCTTTTAGATTCCAAGAGAAACATTTAATCAAACAATTTCATATGAAAGCTGTGTTATAAATTCCCTTGAGACAAGCAAATAGCAACATTCATTGTTTCTACTCTTGTTTTATTAAATCTCACTCCACTTTAATTCAAGCAATATTTTAAAATATATAAATAATGTGCGGAAGAATGTAAGTTTAAGTGGGTCTCTCTTTTTTTTCCCCCTTTTCCTTCACAGCTCAATCACCTCAACCCGTTGTAACCGAGGAGGGCCGGCTGCAGTCTGCTCGCAGGTCACCGGGGCCGGGCAGAGTTGGGTTGACCGCAGCGAGCACTAGATCAGCAAGATAGGTCTCTGGGCAGGTCTGTGTGTAGAATGGATGATGGGACAGATCAAAACGTGATTGCGTCAACAGCCTGCAGCTAGTTCAGCAGCGGGCAGCCGGTGCAACACTCTCGTCTGCTGCTGAAATCCTTCATGTGGATCTGCACTAACTTCCCTTCGTGTAGAAAATTTCAGTATTAGCCGAACATTCAGCTGCCAGAACAAATAACTTCAACGTAGTCTACTAATTAAAAAAAAAAAAAAGAAAAACCTTCTGGGATAGTTGCTGAGCTACACGTTCAAAGTTTGCTTTTGAAATATGACTTAGCAGGACATTAATATCAGAGCTAGAAAAAGAGATATATGTGTATTTCACATGGATTTGCGCAAACCAATCAGATAAAACGACTAACATGCATGTAGAAGTTCAAATATCCCGCAAACAGACATGATGAAACCAGAAATAAAAAAAAAAACACTGCGGGTTTATTCCATCTGCATGTCTGCACGCTGCTGCCAGGCTGAGAATAAATATTTAAAAGCAGAAACAACAAAGCAAAGCATGTTGAAATAGCTGTATTATTTTGTTCCCACCAACTTCAGCTCAACCTGGCGAGGAGCTGATGAGGTATCGATCGGGCAGGCCAATCCGAGCTGCATCAAAGTTTCATGAAAGATCCAGGGCTGCGTTGCTAAGTATCGAGCGGTGGGCGGCCGCTGCGGAAAGACGGAAACTTTCTGCAGCGGCCGAAACATGTTTCGCTTCCATTCTTGGTTGTACGGGATCAAGCGGGATCTGGGGAGCGGGACTACGTGCCCGAGGAGCTCTAAATGATTTATATGTTCGGGAGCGAAAGGCTGCCAACAGAATACCACGGAAGTAAGAAAGTGCAGAGAAAATGCCTTAGTCTCTTCGTGGGACTTGTTGACATTGAGAAAAATCTTAAGCGTTAGCAGCCTAGAATGGTTTTCCATTTTTTAAGACCCACAAAAAGGAAACTGTTGCTATTTAAAATTCAGAGTGGGCGACATTCTGAATTTCATGTGCTGAAATTCTGAAAAATGGCTACTCCTTGTTGAAATGCAGGAAAGCCGAGCGCATTTTGGGGAAACGCTCTTCTGCTTCCATCAGCAGTTCTCAGGGGAGGCAAAGGGTCTGGCAGAGTGGCTGGGTGGGGGTGGTGGCGTGTCAGAGAGTTAGCCGGTTTATATTTTGCTCTACTGCCTCCACCACCACCACCTCTGTGGGTTTAATAGTCCTGACAACAAGCATTTTTAACAGGCTGCTGGACGGGCAGCGAGCGAGGATGTTGCACCAGAGACAGAGTGCTTTTAACACCATGCTAATGGAGGAGACAGGGATGAGTCCCACGAGGACGCCGCTGACCAGGAAATCCGGCATGCGTGGGGTCAGGGATGAAAACAAAAACTAAGTTCAGTTAGACGTTCCTCTGATTCTGTCACAGAAACACAATTCAATTCTTTGTTTAGCTGTGGGGCATTTTTTCTTTGTAGCTGGTAGAAAACAAAGAGCATACATACAGACAAAGCCGGCAGGAGCCATTTTGGTGCCCTGGGTTATAAATTTGCAGTGGGTAGCTTTTTTTGGAAAATGTCTTTTGAATATTCCTTAAAACTGTGACTATGTTGTAAAAGTATAACATGAGGCAGATAAATAGAAGTTTCTGATCCTGGTAAGAAACAACCAATAGGAAGCCAGGAGGAGAGTCTCAGCGCTGTCAATCAAGCTGTGTATGTGACGTCCCCTTCGCTCTCTGATGAACTACAGCCTAAATGACGACGTATAAAAAGTTTTCCTGTAATGTCAGGTGGTTTCTCTGCATTCAGGACAGCTGATGCAAACCGGCAATGTTGGTGTTGTGTAACTGTGTTTGTGCCGTTAGCTTCCCCTCTTTTAAACAAAACCACAACGTCTCAAACTTTCCACTTCGCCTTTATCAAATATGAGCAACAGTGAGTCACACAAAGCAACTCCAGAGAGCAAGCAGCCACTGACCTGACCTACGGTACGGGAGCTCTGCCTCTCGCCGCAACACGAAGCCCCCTGTTTCAGGCCACCGAGACTCGCTCTGAACTTGATTATGTCACAGCTGAGATGCTTCCTCTCCATGTTCTGTGCTACTCAGTTTTTTTTTTTTTTTTTTTGTTTTTCAGAGAGGTGGGTAGAGGGGGCCTGTCGCCGTGAGGCTCTGTCTGGATGTTGATGTCAGTGAAAGCTGTGCTAAAAGCAACGCTTCGCGCAAAGATAAACTGAGAGCTGAGAGGCTTTGGTAAACACGGTACTCCACTTTGAACAAGAGCTTATTCATATGGAACCAGTTTGCAAAGGCTGAAACTTAGATCTTGAGGATCAACTGAATGATTAATGCTTACTGTATCTTGACTGCAATATTAATTTGCTTTGCTTGTATTGCTTTTTTCTGGTTGTTTGTGTACAGCACTTTGGCGAATTGTGTTGCTTTCAAAGTGCTTTATGGTTAAAGGTGGACTGAATGGGATGTAGCACATGCTACGCTAAATAGTAAATTACACTAGACAACTGCAGGATTTCAGGTGAGGAGAAACCACAGAAAATCTCTCACAGACTTTCAACAACCCAGCAGAGGAAGGAGACCAAAGCAGCTGCTGATGATTGTGTGGAAAAGCTCTCAGAAGTTTTTTTAAGAAGGGAACGTTCAAACCTTCAGCAACCAAAATGAATCCAGAGGAGATTCTCAAATATAAACACAGAAGGTCTAACTGTATCCTCTAGAGCAGAAAACTGCCAAAACCGTCTTTATTAATTAAATGACCACATTGATGATGACTGGTCAGTGGAAGAAGTATGGTTGGACTTGATTGGCATTAAAACAGCCTTTTTATTGAAAAAGGAGGTTAAACACTTCTAGCTATTTTGCTTTCAGTTGTCCAAAACTGTGTACTCTTTCATCCTACGAGTCAAATGTTTATCAAAAGTTTCTGAATCGTATCTGAATAACGGAACAATGCCTAACAGAGTGGCAGTGCTGTCACCTGCAGGTGTTTGACTTTAATCCCTCTTGACATTTAACTTTTGTCTCCTGATGTGTCATTAGGAGAACTGCCCTCTGTGCGCTCGGCTATTATGTCCCATTTCTTGACTCTAATGCCGTCTACGTACAATCAGGGACTTTAAAAGCCCTGAGTGTTCTCTGTTTCAACAACACGGATAGACATATGGAGGATAATTACACCTTTGCTCAGCATATTATAATTTATCCACATTTAAAGCTGAGTTTGCCTTATTTTTCAGTCCGACAGAGCAGCCCTTGCCTTGTCTTACGTCTCCGGCTGACGGGACGAGCCGGGCTTTAGATCTCTCAGTCGTGACTCTTCCCCTATCTATTCTGCTGCTTTATTGTCCACCACTGTCACTCAGCCTATTATAAGTGCCCCCAAAGAGGAATGGAGCGAGACGGAGACATCGGATGGAGAAAGAGATTGAAGAGGGACTGAAGTGTCCCATTTTAAAGAGCAGGTAAAGGTGTCTCGTCGCATGATAATAGAGTTGAAAAAGGCAGAGGGCAGCGTGGCATGTCATCCAATAAATTGTGAGTCGTGATAAAAGCGGTAAATGATGAAGTCTGTGTTTATGAAACATTTGGTTAAGTTTCCTAAAACCAATTAAGTTGAAGGCTCAGAATATCCTAAGCCAGAAAAGTTTACACACTGAAATCTACATTCATCAGAAATGCCTTTATTTAAGGTTGAATTCAGAGTCATTTTAAAGGATATTATAAGGCAACGCTCTAAGAAACGCTTAAGAACGCTTTTGCCCTTTTTGCACACCAAAGTGATGTTAATTGAACCTTGTGGAGTTGAACTAAATGTATAAAACGTGGAAAGCAGGTGGAATCTGAGAGCAAGGATGAGGCAGATGGGTGGATGTCGGACAGGCGAGGTGAGAGCTAAAGTCTGTTACGGGTTTGGGTGGATGCTCGGGCCCGAGGCAGCTCAGTCCAGGAAAAACAATCTGCTCTGTAAAACCACTGCCTCGGAGATTAGCACAAAGTTGACTGCTGGGAGGTGAAGAGTCAGAAATTAGAAAGCCAATGAAACTCTCAACTATGAGCTATCCAAGCTGACAGTAAAACCAAGCCCTATCATCCATTAAAAGTGGAATACGGGCTGCTGCTTGTGTAAGAGACTTGAAGCACAAGGTAAAAAGTACATTTACAGAGCAACAAGAAAATGTCTGGCCACTAAAGACAACTCCCAACAAGAAAAGCAGAAAGAGAACTAATATAGGTCCAGTGATGTGGCATTAAAATGGACAAATGGAGTCCAGAGTGGATCCGCCCCGCATTCAAAACATTCAACAAGCTCAAGCAGACTCCTTCGAGTTCAATCATGACCTCAGAGTCACGGAGACATCCATCAAGCTCAATTTATTCATTGGAGGGCAGTGGAAGTGTTGTGAGAGACAGAAAAGGTGGTTTAGGTGAGTGTCGTTACCAAACGCCTCAGTCTGACACAGATGGCATGATTCAGCATGGAGGCAGTTGATCTTTTGATCTCTCTAAAACCTCCCAGATAAAATCCTAAGCAGCTCAGCCGCGTCTTGTTTGCCTTCACGGTGAAAACACAAACACAAGCTACAAATACTTTCAACCTCAGTTATTATTATTTTTTTTATAACATGTAAAGTGTATACTAGCGAAGAAACAGAAAAGCTCAAGAAGAAGTGTGTGGCCTTTGGTTTCACACACATAGAGCTTAAAAAAATTTAATTTTTGAACTTTAGAAAACATAAATTGCAAAAAGGAACAATTTTGATAAGAGACAGAAAACTACAGGAAGCATCCCTCAGTTGACAAGCTGAACTTACTCATTAATATCACATACTAATACAAACAAGTCATGTACAGGGGACACTCACTTATTTGCATTCATCTTCCAAATTATTTGTGGAAAATTTGGCTATTCGTGGGTTTTTGTTTCTAATGCGCATCTAAAACATTTGAAAGAAAACGCAGCTTGAGAAGTTAACGTACAAAGGTGCAGAGCTACTTGATGTCTGCAGATCAGCCTATTGCATGGCATCATTTACGTTCCTTGGCTGTGATTGGTTGTTCCCTCAAGAGCGGAGATAACGAAGACTGTGGATGTTAACTTCTGAGAAGTGATGAAACTGTTTCCCCTGTGTGAATCAATGCATATTAAGATCTATTTGATATTTATGCAGTTATGTGCGTTTTTAGATTCAGTCTCAAGATTCACTGACTGTAGCTCTGCGATGAAGACAATAGTTTGTCTACAGATGTACCCGACTTACACCTAATGAGTCACTTTCCACTTTCTAACTTTATCAATAAAATAGTCCGGCGAGGTTATTTGGTGGTGGCCTTTGAATGTTTTCTGGGCGTTTGTCCCGATGGGAAAGCAGTCTGAATATTCTGAATATTCCTTCTGGCTTACAGTTGCCCCGAGGCACTCTGGGAGGAGCTGCAGGGTGTAGCTGGGTGTCAGGTTCTCTTCTTGACTCGTTGGTGGGTCGGTTGGTCAGTCAGAAAGATGGACATGATGTGGGATTTTATTTACAAGACACAGAATAAGACATGCAAAATGTCAAAAACCTTAAGATGGTATTTTAGAGACACACGATGACTGAAGCAGCACTAAGATAAAACATATTAAAGTATTTCAAATTCTCATGTTCGAAACTGAAGGACAAACAAAGTGCACATCTGATGGCCTCGCAAAAAAGCTTTGATGGATTTCTAACGATGAGTGGGGTTGCAGAAGGGGACAGTATGTGATTTCCCATCAGCGGAGCTTGTACATTCACTTTGGAGAGCCATTTCCTCACAAGGCCTCACGTGAACGACATCTGATACACACAGGCCAGCGCTCGCGGTTCGACCTTCATGTCTTTTTTTATTCCCATTTAAAAAAAAATAAATACATTGCTCAAATGATGAGATCAATTTTGAGCATTAATAGAAATACGGTTTAAAACTATGTTTTATTTTGTTCGAGTTTTGACGTTCAAATGAAAGGAAATGAGTTTAGATGTTCAGAAACCATCACGAAAACTCCAATTTGTCATGTATTTTAACCCGATGGAAAACATATCACTGTTATGGCAGTGAAGCAAATTTAATGTCGACATGAACCGAAGGCAAACGACTGAGAAACAAAACCGACACCTTCGAACTGCACTGAAATCTGCACCTGACCATGTGGAGGGGTCAAGGTAACGGTAGCAACACGGAGAGAGGGTTTTTCACCAGCCTGATACTGGAGAATGTCACAAAGTGAATGGAACAAATACAGACAAGAAATGATTAAAATGTTCCAATGTCACATCGAATCAACAGCTAGAAAGTTAAAACCTAAACATAGTTGTTTTTTGGGGGGTTTTTGCTTTGTCCCTTTAAAAAAAAAAACATAAATCCAGTTAAAAACATTTGAAAAAGTCTTAAAACCATACCATATAAATCTATCAAAAATATCTAGACTTACATTCTTTAAAAAAATGATTTGATGTGATGCCCCACGAGAAAACCAGGAACAAACTGCCAGAGCAGAAGAAAGAGAAAAACTTGAGAAAATTGTCATAAATTTCATATTTTTGCTAAATATGCTGGTTGAAGTCATAAAGAAACCACTTTATGCTTCACATAGGAGTTTCAGGGAGTTATAAAACAGTGAACTGTGTTTGATTTCATTTTGATGACAGAATAAATCTGAGTCGCTTTTGGTTGTGGGGAAAACTCACAGCTGATTAACACACCAGGCTTTGTTCAATTGTTTCAATAATGCTTTTGTAATTGGTTTTGATGAATAAGATGAACGTTTGAAGGAAACTTTTGGTTTCTAACATTCTAACATTGTTAGACCCTAATCCACACGGGTAACATAACGTTGGACCAGGACCGTTCACTTCCCCTTTCCACAGCCGTAAGAGTCGGCTTCTCCGGGGGAATCCCAAGGCGTTCCCTGGTCAGCTGAGAAACATAGAACCTCTGGTGTGTATTTAGGCAGAGTTTAATTCGACTGAAGTTCAGGATTTATTCCATGACAAAGGCCCAAAAGACAGTCTGTAAATAACTCAAAGCGGCCCTGGTTTTGTTGTGGCCTGTCGCGTTTATTTTGTTTTGAATCAGATCTACGCCATCTTGTTTCATCAAAACAATTAAGAGTACGTTACTGAAATGCAGAAACCCTTCCGGAAGCATAAACATTGAGAAAAAGCAACCGTGATCAGTAAGTTAGGGAGACCGATGCTGAGCCGACGTGACGTTAGAAAACTGAAATCCCAGTTTAAGAAAAAGACGCCCCAAAATAAGTTTGGATTGAGAACGGATGGGCTTGTGAAACAGAAAACAGACGCCTCGGGCAGGAATTTAATCAACGGCCGCATCGCTGGCCGCCTGTGCCTCTTCGTTGCCACGTGACGCGAATGCAGACCCGAACCTGTTGAAGTAAAGAGGCCATTTGCATGCATTGTGCTCCTTTACGCTAAGCCTCCATCAATCAGCGGGGAGACAAAGACATCTGGGATGGAATGGGGACTACCTGGAGATAAGCTCACTCTGCATCACATTAAATGTGAGGCTTTGCCTCTCAGCCTAGATGCTGTTCTGCTCCGCGCCTCCCAACGAAACCCACATCTGAGAATGTAAGCTTACAGAAACAGAGATATACCTCTGCTATGAACATTGCCAGTCCCCTCGCGGACGCCCGTTAAAATACCAGACTCAGTTGCTAGGAGATCCTGTAATACAACCGCAGAGTCTCTGCACACATTTGTATGCAACACCACGTGTTGCTGCTTTAATTTTAGGCTGTTCTGCTTCTCCTACAATCCTGCTGATGCTTCTCTTTGCTTCAGTCCTCAGGTGTTTTTGTCTCATGGCCCTTCTTGTTTTCCTTTGAAAGTGTTTTCGTGTGTGTTTGTACGTGCGTACGTGTGTGTGTGTGTGTGTGTGTACACTCAGATATCCCCCCCGTAATGAGGCATTGGTGGCTGATTAGCTCTTAGACACAATATGGCCAGAAACAGAATGGGTCATTGATTCCCTGAGCGGAGCCAAAATGGCTACTTTGGTCCAACTTGACACCATCTGAGAGGAGGTGTTCCCTGGTGTGTTTGTGCGTGAGATGAAAGCAATAACGTGGGCAGGCAAGGGTGGAAAAAGCTCAGCGGCTCTCCGGTTTCTGTGCTCGCGAGCCAAGTTCGGCTCCGATCTCCAGCTGCAGCAAAAGGGTAAGCATAATAAAAGCGTTGTTATTGCGATATTTTGTCTGCAAAAGCAAAAAAAAAAAAAAAAAAAAAGCAACCTAA
>NW_015113080.1:225865-227326 GCF_001443285.1 Poecilia latipinna | reverse complement strand
CGGCCCCAGGAAAAGGGAAAGCAAAAAAAAAGCCTTTTAGTTGGATATTTTTTCTTGCAAAAGCAAAAAAAAAAAAAAAAAAAAAGCAACCTAACATCTTGTTTCACAAACTGAAAAAAAATTCTGTATTTTTTATTATTTTTGCACTCTGAGAGCTCAGCTAAGTAGAAATCCTCTGACTCCTGGCATCATTTTAGGAAATCATTGGATAAAAAAACAGAAAATATTGGATCTAAAACCTTTTTTTTTTTTTTTTTTTACATGTTAGTCAGTAAAGTCACACCTTGGCGGTGGTGTTTTCCTGATTTCCAGCTCTTTGAACCATTTTGACCAAGCTGCCCTCTGGCTGTAGGGACTGCAACATGAAGATGTTGGAAGGTAATCTTACTTCTGTTGGGCTTAAGGTGTTTTTGTACAACTCAAATAAAACACTGAGTGATGCCGTAGCTCCAGACTCTTCTGCTGGAACAAAGAAAAGTAAAGAAACTTGCAGAACTCGACTTGCATCCCTAAAAGCACTTTATAAGTCTGCATCTCGTATATTAAATTACCCCTAAGAAGTTAATTGAATTCATTAATTCAATTCAAAAAGTGAAATGCAAAGATTCATCACAGAATATTCCTGAAATAAAAACCTCTCTGTTGGTCTGATAGAAAATTTCAATGTTCTGAACAGAATTCTAGGTATTTATTAACCATAAGTCACAATCACTTTGCAATATATCCAGCTGAAATAATTTTTTTGAAATTAATTAGTGAAATTAATTAACCTTTCATTGAGATATACGTCACAAAAATGATCCAGAAACCTCAATTTGTTTAGGTTTTGTTGTCGAATGAAGTGACGATCACTAAAGCCATGGCAAAAACCAATGACACTGTTCAGAACAATTGTTGCTTTTCTGTTTTAAATAAACCTAATTGATCATTTTACACATTTTAAAAAAATGTAAAAAAAAGTTTTACACAATTTTTAAATAGAAATTGTTACACCGGCCCATGCCTAAGATACAAAAAATAACAAGTAAGACCATCCAAAGAGGCTCAGACCGTTGAGCAGAGAGGACACAGAGGAAACATGATTACAGTCTCTATTTCCGATCACTTACTTTTCCATTAGGGAGATTAATGATGGCGCGTACAGATAGGGGACGCCATCTCTGATGTGAAAAATTGTGCCATTACCTGTTCAGGATGAACAAAAAGTGAGTACATGCGTGTGTCTGTTTTGGAAACTCTTCGCGCTCCGACTTTCACGCCTGCTGCCGCCGTGCCTTGCTGCAGAGACTTAGATCCACATCATGTTTGTGTGCTTTGAGTTTTGTTTTTTTTGTTTTTTTCTTTTGTACATACCAAAACCAGTTAGGTTTGTGTGAGGTGAAGCTCCGTGGAGGCGGATGTGGGGGGGGGGGGGGGGGGGCCGGGTTTTTCTTGGGGGCGGGAGAGAGATTTTTTAGGGCA
>NW_015113080.1:216410-222527 GCF_001443285.1 Poecilia latipinna | reverse complement strand
GGGGGGGGGGAGCAGTCAGTCTATCTACTGGGAGTCTGACAGATATTCTTAGAGGAAAACTCACATCAGTGCAACAGAGCCGACAGGAAAGTACGTGTTTAGGCGTGGAGTTCATCTGAAGTTAACGCATAAAACAAAGAGAACGGTGAAAGTTCTGAAAAAATTCAGCTTGAAGGAAAACAAGATTTTCCCCTCAGGCATCTCAGCTTTACCCGGTTCCACATCAGTATTATGCTAGCCACTGTAGAGAGACAAAACATGTCTAAAGCTGAATTAATTTCAAATGTTTAAGGTGTTCGGCTACAAAAGACACAAAGCACACCTTGGTTAATATGCAAAAGAAGTATTTAACAGTTTAGAATCCATCCAGGTTAAAGCAGGTCATTTGCAAGAAATTTAGTGAGTAAACTCAATGAATTGAGATTAGTTTTCTAGCTCACTTTTTCAACAGGGATGACGCTTTGGGGAACTCATTTCGATATCAACCTATGTTATCAATTTGTAGTTATGTATATATTTTTGTTTATGGTGTTGCAAAGGCTAATATGAATAAACCACATTGTGCTCTGTGGCTACTTTGAATGTAAAATGTTGGCAAAATGATCTGAAAAGTCACCATATTTAATGACAACATCCACTCAGTGTAATTCGAAGATTTTATGACGGGTATTTTGCTATCAGAGTACGTGACTACCATTTTTGCTCCAATGCTGGAACAGTGGCTAGTAAGCTGGCTGCAGCACCTCCGTAAACAGATTTTTAAATAAAATGGCAGCATGGGTTATGAATTTCTATTGAGCCATTTAAAATAAACACTTCCAAACTATATTTTTATTCGGTGTAGGGATTTAGGCAAACCAGTGTCTGTTGTCCATAAACAATTCAAAATATTTGTTATAATAATTATTTAAGTTGTTTCTAGATTTTTAAACAACTGTTTTTATTCATTTTTTTAGCTGAGGTACCTCATGCCAGGTGGACAACATTGCCTATATTGGTTTGTGACAAACCTGTATGTTGATTGAGTAAAACTAATTAAATGGGAAAGAAAATGTGAATATATGGCAAGATGACAAAGAAAAAAACAAAAAGCAAACGTGAAACAATCCATTTATTATTGCCAATGGGAGTGGTTGGCTCAAATACTTCTATAAAGAGACATAACCATAGTCAGTTTTTATCATTATTATTTTCTTATTATTATTATTAGATTAACCCCTACCTGACAGATCTAGAATAGGTCTGAAAGAAGTGCACAACTAAAATCGATCAAGTTCAAATTTAATTTCAGGCTGGTTATGAGCAACTTTCTTTTTTTTTAAAAAAAAAAAAGAAAAGAAAGAAAAGTACTGCAAACTTCAGAAAATCCATGTAGAAATTTAACAAAATCAAAAATGTAGTGTACACGTTTAGAAAACAGAAGATTAAAAATCAACTTTTTTCCAGCAGTGACTGTGAGGACAGACTATATGTGAATGCCAGTGAAGTGAGTGCCTTCATGCTGCAGGTGACCTTGTCAGCTTTTCTGCTCCTCAGCTCATTATGTTCAGAGATGCAGGGATCTCAAATGAACAGGCAGGTGTTTTTAAAAGTCTAAATCAACCTGATCCCCAAAGAACTCCCTCCACAGAATCAACAGGAGTGGCTTTCTTTATTTCTCACAGATAAAAAGCAAATTGTTGGGAAATTTAAAACGACTTACTCAAAACTGAAACGTAAGACCCATCTCTGTCAGGATAATCCCAGATTCCAGATTGGGTGTCGTGATTAGAGAAGCAAACTTTATAGTTTCCGCCGAATTCCAGATGAGTGCAGGTAAAAAAAATATTACAGAATGACTTCAGAGCAGAAAATCACCTCATCCTTCTGACGCTCGCACGTCGAGCATTTAACGCATATTACCCAATTGCAGAGACGCGCGCTGGTTTCACCGCGAGGACGCTCAAGGTGAGAAAATATGGGCCCAATTTGCTTAATGGCAGTAAATATGAGAGGATATTGCAGCTGTGGCTCAAATGTGCCTTTTTACATGTTTCCGCACACGGCAGCGGGATGTGCGAGAGATTAAAACCAATGAAGTGTGAGTGGACGCAAATTGGAAGCGGAGGCGCGTGTAGCAAAGTTGTTCCGGGAGCTTCGGAGTATTGCTGGAAAGGGAAAAGGAAGCGGAGACGAAGCGGACAGGGGCAGAGCTCAACAGACAACTTCAGGAGAGAGAGAAGTCACGGACAAACCAGGATGTGTTCTTTAAACTCATCGGTGAGCGCTCCGCTCTTCATCGAACGACAGAGGAGAGCTTATTTAAAGAGATCAACAACCTTCTGTGTTTTCTGCTTGACACCAAAGTTTAGGGTTGAAAATGCTGTCAGTTGTTGCTATGACGGCATCGGCCATTGCTCCGAATACAAGGACACGGCTTGGACGTCTGCCTTCGTCTGTGTCCCCGTTTCTCAGAACTGAACAGCAGGGAAGACGTCCCTGCAGGGGAGCCATCGAGGAGAAGGAGAGACCTGTCCTCTAAATAAACAGAGGGAGGATAAAGGTGTGTTGCTGAGGTTTATTATGACATAAATGATCAAGGAACCCGGTTATTGTCAGAATTCCTTCAGAAAAAAAAGATTTAACTGAAATGAAAACACAGAACTAAATCAGTTCCTTGAAGCAATCGGATCAGATACGTCAACCATCACTTAATGTTCAGTACATCCACAGGATCACCAGAAATACAGGGACAGATGTATGGAAAGTGAAATAGTGATATGAAATAAATACTTGCTAATTAAATGGCTCCGTTTTAAAAGAATCCGACTTGAAATAGAAAGAAAAGGAGGATGCGGAAAACGTATAAAAATAAGTGCCAGGTAAGCAAATAAGAGATTTAACATAAAGAGAACACGTGGAGAATGTCAGGAAGGCTAACTTTATCTGCGACGCTGGTCTTCTTTTGTGGTCGAACCGATCAGAAGAACAATAACGGAGGGGAAAAAAGGGAACTAACCGCAGAGACAAAATATAGCTCAAAACAAAACATGTCACAGTTCCATTTTCTGTTTCAAAATAAAAGCATTTCAATAATTTCATCCTCAATGTAATCAACTTACTAAACTGATTACCCAAAGTTTCCTCAGTCTTATAATTTGCATGAACTTATTCCCTATGAAGTCTGTGTTATTGTCGCTTAACTTAAACATTTAACAACAGTGACCAGACCAGCTTCCATCCACACAATCAGGACAGGAAGACCAGTCATTCATTATGTTCCAGAAAGTTAGTCTAATCTACTTAAATCTTAAATTCACACTTGTTAACCTTTTGTAGCACGCAACGTAGAGTGTATAATAAAAACTAATTAAACCATAACCAGAAAAGATTAGAATAATAATACCGAGAAAATGATCCGTTTCATCTTCATTCCACTCAGGTAGCCTAATTGTTCCAGCATGAACATTCAACTGTGCATACAGACAAATTTTACAGGCCCTTGGTTTTTTTTTATTTTTTTATACGAATTGGAGAAATGAAGACCAGATCAAAAACCAAATAAGATTTTGGTGTAGTAAAATGGGCCTCTGCTGGAATTGTTTGAACACATTTCAGAATGATGTGATCCAAAAATGGTTACGCTTGTTTAAGTGAATTAATTCTTGTAAATTTCAGAGCATTTAATATCAATGAAGCCCCAATACCCTCCATCATACTGGATGAAGACCTCACTATATTATTAGCAATAATTTATTTAAGATCTTTATAAATGTTTGAGGTCTTTGGCCACATTTTCAAAGCTAGTTGCTACATGAGTAGGGAGGCTTTCAGTTGTTTTTTTTAGGGAAAGCAAAACATCTTTACAGCAAGTTCTCCAGTCTTATCATGGATCCACTCCCCCACATGATGCATCATGGTATGCATCATGTGGGGGCTGTCAGGACCACGTTGGAGATCCACACAGAGATGAACACGGCAAATGTCTGTAAATAATTACGAAACAAATGTCTGACCACACGACTGTGGTGCAGCACCACAGAAAACACTGTAATAGGTGAGCCGCTCCAATTGGTGGTGCTGTGAAACAGGCGCAGAACGACGCGAAAGACACAGAACAGTGTGGTCTTTATTTGTGAGAGGGAGGCGCAAGAGAGATAGAGCTACAAAGTCGTCATTTCAAAAGAGAGACTTGGTGTGCATGTACACAGTAAAACATAAAATCTAATTTTTTTCTTTTTTAACTTGTCCACTCTGGGACCAGTTTTCAAAAAAAGTTTGTTTCTGGTCTCCCAAAATGAAGGACGCACAACCTAAACAACAAAAAAAAACCTTTGCGGAAATAGTTAATCCAGTCTCCGTGTGGACGATGTCTTAAACCATTAAAAGCCTTGCTTGCCTTTAACCAACACCAGTACCTCACCATTAGCATATTATACTGACAGTCCTGTTTCTGGAGCTAATTCATAATCACCCCACATGGCCACAGGTCTCCATCGTCTCTACACGTCTCCATTCGTCTCAGTTGTCTATCACCACCACCTAATGAACGAGGTGAGGTGGAGCACACCCCGGACCGGTCATTGATTCATCACAGAAAAACGTCTCCATGGAGACATCTATTGATGTCCACTGCAGCTGAGTGGGACCCAGTTAATGGTCAAACCGGTATTGATGAAACCTGATGTTTTTCAGATGAGGCGTCTTCCTGGTGATTCTTCAAGGACTTGCCGCTGCAGCACCAAATTAGCGGGAACATTAGCCGGGAATGCCATCATGAAAAGTTCAAAACGGGAAACGTGGACTGCAGTGGTTGGGTCGCATGTGCAGAAAGAGAACTAATCGCCTGTCACTGAGTTTCCAACCTGTGCAGCGTAGAGTCCAATGAGATCAGCAGTGGGAAAAAAAAATAAACGAAAAAAAGACTTCAAATTTTGATTTTTGACCTTATTCAAACAAAGGCAGCAGTTTTTATTTTTCATTTAGTTCTAATCAGTACATGGGAGGAAAAAAGGGAAGCCAAAAGCTTAAATAGTTTTGTTTTTCACAAATAAGACATGAGAGAGAGAGTCATCGTCATTGTGTGAATTTAAGACAGCAGAGCCACAACCATCTGGCTGATGGGTAAACAAAGGAAATGATTAGAGTCCTGCTAACATCACTAATGACTGAGACACTCAGCATGCCGCTGCGCATGTGTGTGTTGGATAAGGCTTTAAACACACACACACACACACACATAATAAAGAAGAGATAAAGAAAATGCAACACAGCAGGGACGTCAGATATTCAGGTGCAAAACAAAAATCCATTAAAAAGCCTCATCACAGGGATAAAATGTTTAGCGCTTGGCGAACAGCAATCCTACAGTGATTTGGTCCGTGTGTGTGCGTGTGTGTGTTAATGCTTGACCATAACAATTCAGGTTAAATATATATTTGACCCCATTTAAAAAAAGAATGATAGTCGTTCAGAATCATCTCTGTGTAGAAAACAATACAAGTACCATAGAAAGCTGTAGCATAGTTTAAAAACAAAGCTGCCTGGTCCACCTGCCAGTTAGGAAAAAGATTTAGTTGACTTCTAAAAACAATTGTGGAAGTGCTGAGCCCCCATTTCAGATCCACTCAGCTCAAAACTCTTACAGCATTTATCAGTTTCTTTTTTTTTTTTTTTTTTTTTTGAGAAATCTGTGGAATGTATAGTTATTGTTAGAAGTTATAGTGTTGAGAAATGCAATATAAAACATTGTGTTAAATCGATTTTTCAAATGCTAGAATATGAAAAGATAACTAAATTGTGCATTGATGGCTAAGCTGGAACAAAGTATCTTTTTACACCTCCGACCACATAGGAACTTATTCCCACCCGACTCCCTGTGTGGGCACCTTAAGGGAGGTCTTTAATTCTTTGACAGATATTCTCATTTGTCTTTCTGTTCCCATTTATATTTGGTGTGTATGTGCAGTCGTTGTAGATATTTGTGACCACCTCGACATGCTGCTGGTTGCTGTGTGTTTTAAGCGTTGGATTTGGGGTCAAGGTTTTATTTAGTCATCAATCCGTTTCCCTCCAAAAAAAAAAAAAAAAAAAAAAAAAAGCCAAAAAAAAGCAACAAAAAGCCCCAAAAAACGGCTT
>NW_015113080.1:193767-213298 GCF_001443285.1 Poecilia latipinna | reverse complement strand
TTTTTTTAAGGTGTGGTTTGGGGGTGAAGTTTTTTTTTTTTCTCCAACCCTTTTCCCCCCAAAAAAAAAAAAAAAAAAAAAAAAGGCTATAAAAGTGCAGACCAAGGCCTCAGAAACGGTCTTTTCTCCTTTGACAATAGCTCTGGGACAAAGATCTCGGTACAGTTGGTATGAAAAGATGTCGAGGAGTTCAAACCTGCACAGACAACCTGTTTGTCGGTTTGTGCAAAAACACAAAACGACAAACTTTTTTTTTTATGCTCAAGAACTGATTTAAAATGGAAAAGCGTGTGAGAAAAGAGGCAAGTGCAATGTTGCCACTGTTTTTTAAGGATAGAAGAATCTGAGTGGCAGCCATTTGTTAATGATGGAACAAATGAACTAATAACCATCAATGTGAACGTCTCAAGGACAATGAGAATTTTACAAGTTTAGCATCTGATTTAGGGTGAGCCCAAAAAGAGAAGACATCAACATCAACCTTAGAAAAGAAACTGTTGCTGCCCATCAATCTGGGAAGGGTTGTCTCGCTGTTTCCAAACTATCTGAATAATTTCATCTGATGGAGTCAAAAGACGTTTGGAACAACGTCCCCCAAAACCAGAGAAGACTAACATAGAGATGTTTGTCATGACCTTATTGCGATATTAACATCAGAACAAAAATATTTCAGAGATCCACAAGGTCTAAAGTTGGTTAAAACTTTGAAAGGATCTTTAAAAATTGGCCTAAATCTTACAAAAAATAAGAGGTAAGTTAAAGACAGAGTTTTCACACCAAAAGCAAAATCTGACGGAAAAAAAAAAAAGAAAATCAACTCAAATTCTTCCAGAGTCTGGCCTCTGTAACAGCCTGAAGCTTGTCTCTCACCAGCCAGCTGTGGAGACATCAGTTCCTTCTGATCAGATGGAGCAGAGGTGCAGAGCCAGCCAGACGAACTGAGCTGGAAGCAGATTAGCAGAGCTGCTGTCAGCCAGCACAAAACCATCAGAGAGATTTACGCCGATGGAGAGATAGCAGGAATTCACCTCCAGTGGAGGAGATTTTGGACCCTCACTAGACTTGGAAGCTGGTGAAGAGCGGGAGAGATGGAAGCGATAAGCATGCGGAGAGGTGACTCAGAAAGAGCGAGCAAAAAAAAACAAACAAAAAAAAACATTCGCAGTTTGGAATAAAACGCGGCAAACTTTTTTTTTTTTTTTTTTTGGCCAGCTTACAAACCGTGACTCGGGGGGAATGTGATTGTTATTTTGTGTTTGTTTTTTATGATCTTCAGGTACTGACGAAACCTACGCTTTTGGGCTTTAAAAGCAAGGTTTTGCTTAGACATGTGAAATGTGTACATTTATATCAAAGCATTTACAACCTGCTTCCATGGGGGCTGGTTATTTTAGAGAATTCTGCCAAGTCTGGCTAAAAAAGGGATAAATGAGATCATCAAACAAGTGGAGCAACTGGCACAATGAGCAAAACACAGTGACGCGAGCTATTTTTGCTTCCTGTGTCATAGCAGAACAAATGATCGTAGTTCTGAACAGCATTACTTGTCTGCGTCTAATTTCTCTCCTCCACCTCGTGTAAAGTCGCTGTAAATCTTTGGGGAGCGTGTGGGGAATTCAGCTCAATAGGAGGAATTGCTCACAGCTGGCGAGTGCACCCATCGCCGAGCTGCAGGAGTTTTTACTAGTTTCATGCGCAGCTGCTTTTAATAGCCGCTGCTTGACCAGTTACCCACTGGGACAAATACAAGTTGCACTTCAGAAAGCAAGAGGGTAAAACAGAGACACGGGGATTAAGAGATGGAGACAAAAAAAAGAAGAAGAAGAAGAAGAAGAAGAAGAAGGGAGAGGCAGACAGAATTCCCAAGTGTGGAGTTGATTTGAATATCAGTGAGCTGAGGACCTGAAGGGATTATAATTCCCCAAACCAGCTCCTCACTGTCTTACCATAGATGTAGAGACAAAATCTGGGAAAAGTTGGTAAAAGTCATTGCTACAAGTTATTGGTGTCTTACAAACTTTCAAACAGATTTCTGTTGGCAACCTCAAAAGAGGCGTTAAATCAGTGATAAACTCTCTGGGGTGCCTATGAGGGTCTACATAGAGCCAAAAATGTTACTTCACTTTTTGAAAAAAAAAAAAAAAAAAAAAAAAACTGTTGGGTTTTTTTTAAGTTTTAAAAATGAAGAAAACATTTTTTTTTAAAAAAAGGAAGGATACATTTTCGTCTAAGCTTTCCTTTTGGGAAAATTCTGATGAGCTTCATAGTGGATGACAAAAAAAAAAAAAACAATCGGTCATGCCGTTCCTCTGCGTGGGCAGGTTTGGGAATCATAGCGTTCATGGTAACTTCTATTTGCTGTGGAGTCCTCCAATCACAGCTGAGCCTGCATGCTTTTTTCCCTCTGTGAGTTAGCAGAGTTCACACAGGGGCCAAGAAGATGCTGGCTGCTGTGTTTCTGAAATGATGGTCACACTGAGGAGGATGCTGGAGTTGTGTCATTGTCAATGTTACCTTTCACCACAAAATTGGATTGTATCACTAAAAAGGAGACCTTTCACAAGGTATAGGTGAAAGATGTGTTTTTCTCCAAGTGTGCTCATGACCAAGTATAGATGGAGTTAAAAGCCACAGTGTGCCTATTACTTACAGACCTGTTTTACATACTAGCACTGAACCCTACCGGACTGCTGATGGGAGCGGACATTTTGTCCACTTGACACCATAATGGAGGATCAAAACAAAAGTGTGACTGAGATGACCTGGGGAGCTTTTTCACTGAGCCACTGTCTGCTACAGTATTGGACAGATTTGAAGACCTGCAACTTAAGGGCACAAGAGACCTTGAAGGTCCTTGATTGAATGGTCGAGCTGAAAGAAATGAAGGCTGGTCCAACACCTGCTGCAAAACTTTCGACTCTACAGCCAAATGACAATGGCAGTACCGTTTTGTTCAGTCGAGTTCGAATGCAAAACTCTGGGCTTCTGAATACTTCAGAGACCTCAGAGACTCCCAGTCCGTCAAGGACGATGCCCCCTCCAGCCAAGCAGAACCACACAGACAGAAGTCAAAGATGACTTCTCATACTCACACTCAAAACACAAACCTTCTCGCCAACCCCAAATCTGGACCTTTCCTCTTCTCCTTTACTTTTCGTATGGAAGAGAGGAGCGGGGGGTGATGAATCACTCAAATGCTGCATTTGCAGTTTTATTTTAGATACGGAAATCTGCAGTGCAAATCTGAATCATACCATCTGCCTGGTTTCCATCTATGCATTCAAAAACTGATCTGCCTTCACACATTTTTTACCTTTATGACCTTAATCCATGGGATTCAACAGCATCTTGACTCACCTTTGTAGCAACAGCAACTTTAACTCTCCTGAGAGTCACAAGGTTGAAGTGTTTGTTTATGTAAATGTCAAAGTTTGTTGATTCCTCTAGAAGTTCAATGCTTAGATTAGACACTGCTGCTAGATGAATAGGCGTGGTTCGCAGCCGGTGCTCTAACTGATCCAGAATGTGTTTTTATCAGGTTAAGGTCAGCACTCTGTAGAGGTCTGTAAAGTTATTTTATACCAGTCTCATATGTCCATGTGAGGGCAGCTGTCCACATCGAAGGCAGCTGTTGTTCTCCTGACAAACGGCAAACCAAGAGTCATCCATCGGACTTCCAAACAAAACGGGATGATTTGTCAGTCGCTCCGGTGCTCTAGAGTCCAGTGACACTTTGTTTTACACCACTGCATCCATCGTTTTACATCTGGTGATGCAATGGGTTGAATGCAGATGCCTAGGCACGCAACCCATTACATAAAACTCTACGCACTGCTCTTAAACTAAACAGGAGGCCACATGACTTCCCTATGCAGAAAGTTGGCAACCTTTGCTCACCATCACATCTGCTGATGGTGAGCAAAGGTTGCTATGGGTAATACTATTAGATTCCAGAATCAAAAACTGTTGACTGATTGATCCCTGGTCTCAAAAGTACATTTAAATTAAGATATCTGAATTTTTCTTTCTCTATTTGTCCTTTTACTATCAAGAAGTTTTTTTTATGAGAACATTGAAAAACACAAAGAGTCTTGTGTGTGACTCATTTTATCCACCCTTCACAATGGGTACAAATTCACCTGCCAGTGGGAGGATTTTTTTTTCTTTTTGTATTCAATCAAACACATATATGATCATTTGAGACGACAGGAGGCTGATTAAACAGGGTTGTATACAAACAAGTTTTACGAGTAGAGTTAAGTTTCTGGACAATGTGCTTATCCTTTGAAGAAACTGCAACAATTCCTGTTGAAGGCAATTTAGTGACTGCACGTGTCGCTATTGTTGCGCCCACAAACTTTGCACGCCAGGGGCCGGTTATTGAACAAATGAATGCATCCCCTCTCCTTCACCCTTCACTAACTGATGACATGTTGTCCCTGCCTGCTGTTGCTGGCGAAGGCAGGGTTTAAGAAAACTGAGGTTTTCCAAGTAGAGCTAAGAGAATCCGAGAAAACATTCATGCATTCTGTAACTCCTCGCTTTTCATTCTGGCTAATTTATATGTGATTTTAAAAGAAGAACGTCCAGTAAGTGCTGATAAAATAGCATTAATGGGTAAATATCAAAATATTAGAACGAAAACAGACAAATGAGTTATTTAATTGATTAAGCTTATGTGAGCAAAGAACATGATTATTAAATAGATGCAAGCAACAATAGTAAGCTTCAAATGGAGCATGATGCTATGATTTCCTTTTTTTCATAGGGAATAAAAAAAATACAGAGTAAACGAACAACAAGGGCCTCCAACCATTAAATCATGATAGAGAATAGTTTTTCAGCGTGTTTGTGAGAAAATGCAGATCTAATATTTAAGACACAGAACCCAATAGAGATGGCTGAGTTTGTTAGCAGCTCCAGAAACAGGGACACAGACGAGAGACCGATCCGCAGGTGACCAGGGAGCTTCAGAGAGAAGTGAAGGGTTGGAGTCATGATGCTAAGGTGACAGCCGCTGTAACCGAGAGGAGCAGGGAGAGGAGGTACATTTTCTTTACACTATCGTGAGAAAGTGCCTGTCTGACCCAGACTGGAGGGATGGATTCAGGCCGTGTCGCCACCTGTGACTGGAGGTTCGCTGCTCATCAATAACACAGACACGCTGCTCTGCAGAGAGAATAAACTCGCCAAGAAACCAAACTTCAAAAATAACTAAAGACTGGTTTGGAGCATTGAATTTGACACGCATATTTTGTCACACTGTAGCCAAAAACAAGTGGACCACCCTGCAAGTAGGGTACGGAAGGCAAAAAGTGCCACGTATGAAAATGGAGATTAATGTATTTAATTTATCTACACTTATCCTAAATAAATAAATGAATAAATTATTTTTCTTTATTTCAATAGTTTCAATTAGTAACTGCAGCATTATTATTTAATGTTATGGTTATGTGCCATAGCACACAATAAATTCCCAAGTTAAAAGGCGATTGGTTGGCAGCTGAGTTAACCAATCAGATATCGAGTTTTATTAAGTGACACGCAGAAGCACTTTCAATCATTTTTGTGATGAACTTTAGCACGGGAAATAAGTTCATACCAAATAACACTGAGGTATGCATGTTTATTTGAGCTATCTTAACTGGATTTCTCAATTTAATAATAATCTCAGAGAATGGCTGCTGTTGGAGGAACCCTTGAAGTGAAAATAAGATTCTTTGCACAGAGGGCAGGGTCACTGATGCACACCACTTTTTTTTTTTTTTTCCCCAAAAGAAGATCCATTACTTGCGAATATCACTATAGATGCAACCGAACACATAAAACATTTGTACAAATCAACATATCTTTGTGCAACAGTTCTGGTTAATCCTGTTAATATCAGATCAGCCTCTAAAATATTTAAAAAAAAAATGTTTTATGACAAAATGCATGGATGTTGAAGCCGTAAAGGCTTAAAAATGTCTCAATAAAATCTGAAAAACTCATGCCAAACACCTAAAACCCTAAGTGAACCATAAAAGTATAATGAGTGGTGTTAATCATCACTTCACACTGAGCTTCAAAGATCATTTCACTCGTCATCTCCTCTCATCTCTCTGATTCATCCTTTGCGGTTTTATTCCTTTCTCCATCCCCCATTATTTCTCCCCCCTCTCTGTGTTCTCACTTCCTGACGCTCCGTCTGACATGTGGACCTTCCATATTGTGTTCTTTATCTCCTTTTCCGGTGATATCTTTCACCTGCTCCAGCTCCACTGTGCCTTCTTTTGTCCTCGGATGTCCATTCTCCCTCAAAACACTGCAGGTTCTTAAAATTCAGTCCTTTACTTCCTCCATTCTTTGTTTGCTGTTCTCGTTTTTCTGTTGTTTTTTTTGTTTGTTTTGTTTTGTTTTTTTACTTGATTACATCCCTGTCCGACCTCCGTTATTGTTTTATTGTAAATACATTTAACTGGCTTCTATTTCCTTCTGTTTACTTATCTTTTTTTATTGGGTTTTTTCCCACTGAACTCTTTGTTCACTAATATTCTCAGAAAAACCTCTAAACAATTTAAAGTATATGGGAATTTAGAATTAAAGTGCACAAAAATCACCTCCATTTACTAAATTATGTGATCTCGGTATTTGATTGCATTTCGATTAGGGGTGTCAGAATTAAGGGGTAAAAACAACAATTTTTAAATTGTCATTTTTCAAAAATTTTCAAACTGTGTAACATTTTCCTGATAGAACTAGGACTAAAGCTGTGCCCTAGTGGAAGCTTGAGTCTGTTGCAACTAATGTTGCCAACTATAAGTTCAACTTGGTAAAGACGAAACTCACACAAAACCTAAATAGAAATGCAAACAGCAGCACTGAGGGTGAAAATGTGAGCGTTACTATTATTCCTAGCAATTATTACTTCACGTCACTCGGTGTGTGATGATTTACAGATTGTGCTGACAAAAACACCTCATGTAGTCAGAGGAACGTGAATGGTTTGCTGTTCAGATATAACCTCTCTTCTGTTCTTCTGTTAGCATGAGGACATCTTGTCCTCAACATATGTTTCTTCCAGATTTACTGTTCTCAGCCCTTTCCTCTCTGCTCTTTCCACCCATCGCCCACTCGTTTTTTGTTCATCGCCAACACAAGCCTTCCTGGAGTCATGTCTCCACATCTATCTCGGTGCCGATGTTTGCGCTGAGGGCTACGGATCGCAGGCGAGGGAACGGGGCAGCCAGCAGATGAATCAGCTGGGAACCACAGTTGTGGAACAAAGGAAGAAAGAAGGCGATCCTGTTTTCCATGATGACCTGCCGTAAATGCGCAAAAATTAAGGAAATACATCTTGCCCTTTCTCCTTTTTTCACTGAAATAATGCCAAACACTATGTTGACCGGTCAGACCGGCTTCATCATATGCTCCTATGCAGGTCATGCATTGCAACCATACACAACTTTTTACAGTAAGTTGCTCTTAGAGATAGTAAGTCCCTCAGAAATACCACAGATTTGTGTATATACATATTGAGATGCATCCCAAAATAATGCAAATTTTGTGAAAAAGTTGTGTGTCTTTTTTGTATTTTACATATTCAGTGTTCACCTTTTTACTGACCTTAGCTACAACCAGCCGACCAAAACAGACTCAGTGCACATGTGCTAAACAAATCCTTCACTTTGGGTTAAAAAAGCGGCTAAGCTGAAGGTTGAAGTGTGACGTAGCGTAGAGCTACAACACACTGGTGATAGAATTTAAAAGCCGGAGCAAAAACATCGAGCAGGCAAGGTCATGATAATCTCAAACTGAAAGGTGCTTAAGTTTTGCCTCTGCTTCCATTCAGCACTTGACTTCAAGGCTATTTTGCTGTTTTTTTTATTTATTATTAAATCTGGAACTCATTTGATTATCTCTGACTTACAGTAGAAAAGATTACCAGATCAATTTGATTAGAAATTGTTTCAAACTGATTTGGGACCAACTTTCAAACAAAAAAAATGGCTGCATTGGGAACTGAAGTTCAACACTTTTCAGCTCTTAAACAGGG
The DNA here is from genome assembly GCF_001443285.1 of Poecilia latipinna. Classification (NCBI taxonomy): domain Eukaryota; kingdom Metazoa; phylum Chordata; class Actinopteri; order Cyprinodontiformes; family Poeciliidae; genus Poecilia; species Poecilia latipinna. Next base: position 205,263 of record NW_015113080.1, on the reverse strand, counting down.
CAAAATCTATTATGTAACATATACAAAGGTTACATGAGATCTCATATTTCAGAATACTTTCCTTTCAAATGTATTTTTCAAAAGTGAGGATACAGTTCCACATTTACATAATCGTAATTTTCAGACATTTCTGGCTCGTTGCTTCACAAACGAGGACATCTGACGTTTTCCGTCCGTGGAGGGATTATCATGTGGATAATCTGGAACATTACAGATGAGTGATAAAAATCCACCTCTGTTTCTAACTGCAGAGTTTTGGACGGAGCTCCAGAGGGCTCAGTGTTATTTCCCAAGCACTGGAAGGGAATGCAGCTTCTCTACGAGAATTTCCGAGTGTTAGAAAGACGAAGCTGCCCGAGAGAAGCCTGAATGCTTCGGAATGAGGCGCAGATAATGATAATAATAAAAAAGACAGATTCGGAATGGGTCCATTTCAAAGACAGCGCTTCATCTTTTAACACTTTCCGACTTTGTGCTCTGATGCAGGCCAGAACATGTCAGTGACACGCTCCCAGCAGCCGCAGGGCCTTCCTCCGTGCTCGCTGTGAGACGCTCGCGCACGGTGTGGGACAGAGAAGCCTGCTGCAATGACAGCCGCCACACATCGGCACGTAGAGTGGGAGAAAAGTGAGACTTGTTTGTGTGCTCCCTGCTTTTTCCTCGTGTGTGTGTGTGTAAGGATACAAACATTTTCTGGCATGCAGTACTTTTGCTGAAAGTAAAAAGTACTGCATGCTTTTTACTTCTGGTATAGAAGAACGTGACGTAGCGACGGCAGAATAATACGTCGTTACATCTGCAAATATGTTGTTGCACACGTTGAAATGGAAAAAAAAAAAAAAAAAGAAATTTCCCCGAAATGACATTTTCATCCATCAATCAGCAGAAAAACAACTGGGTGAGTGCTGATCAACAGCGTATACCCTGAATGATCAAAGTTCCTTCTTACTTAGAAGTTTGCTCTTTTTTTTTTTATTATCTTCTTTGCATGTTCCTATTGCCATCACCATACTCTTTAGCTGCCTCAGATTCAAGTGAAGACTTTGAATGGGATGCTTCCAAAATGTTATTGCTTCTAGTCAGAGGAAATGCTAAAGTGTAGGTTTTTAGTCTTGGTTCCCAAGACTCGCAGTCCTTCATGTTTTAGGTTTTATTCTGCTCCAGCACAGTTGAACTAAATAGCTGCACTACCTCCTCAGCCCGTTCAGGGCTGCAGGAGGCCGTTCATCATCCATTTATTTAAGTCAGGCGCGCGGAGACGACACCCGACGACAAGCAAAACCTCTGCTCTAAACCTAGATCTCTCCCAGGAGTATGAAGAATTTTGGATCTAATCATCTATGTAACACTTCAATTTATCAAGGAATAATTTGATAGAGCACTTAATTTGTAATGCATTCGAAAGCCACGGCTCTACTGCTTGGAGAACGGACGGGTAACTTCTGAAATTTCGCCGGCAAGGAATCAATTGTACTTTAAAAACTTTCCAAAGTACTGAAAGTCATTTTACTTTTGTTTAAGTTTGCAATAAAATCTTGGGGTGAGATTTTATTGTAGATTTTATTAGTAAGACAGTGTATTACCGGGATAACAGGATAACACCAACAGACTCACAAACAGCCAGTTATGCTTTCTAAAATCCCCCCTTTTTGACCAAGCACACACCCCGACACACACACTTTCAGAGTTGGTAAAAGAGGCTGTAGTTGTGCTTCCAACCTAGGCGTTATCAGCGCTTCAGCAAACATTCGTCATTCGGCTCGACACCTCGACTTCCATCGCCACTCTCGACGTGTTTGTGTCTCATCTCCTCGGGCAGGAAGCTGCGCGCCTGGCTGCATCAAAGTCGCGTGTTTTAGGGCAAAACTCTTAACTCACATTCGGTGACAGCGGCAGAGAGCTGCTTGAGTGACAACTCTGGAGGAACGTGTGTATTTTAGTGCGGAAACCAAGAGGTCAGCGGTGAGTCATGTGGGCTGGCCGGGCGTTAGGGATGTTTCCGCTAAACGCGCGGCGACGACGGCGGTGTCTGGAGAAGGTCGGGGTCGAGCAGAGTCTAAGTGATTGCTAAAATGTCACATTTTTTGCTTGGTAAAAAGGTTTTCTTCTGAAAACATCTATTGATGTCGAGGGTGGAAAAAAAAAAAGGTATCGCCTGCAAGAAACAGCGAGACCCTGAAAACAGCAAACACGTTCTGAGAACGACGGTTCAAGGAGAAGCTTTTCAGTTCATTTTTCATTTAAAAATCTAAACGCAACACGTTACTGTTAAAAAGGATGGATGGGGGTCTTAGAGAGGGCCACATGCTTAAGAGAGGCGAAGTACAAAAATAAAATGTTGATGAATTATCATTAAATAAACTGTGTACCGATTGCGAGCAGTCAAGTTGGAGGCAGGACCCATTTTAAATGTCGTCCGAATCTTCAGCTTGCTTTCGTGTTGTTTTCGGTTCTGACATACCTGTGTTACGTTTGGGGCAGCAACGAGTTTCTATGAGACAAAATGAAATATCTGGATTCAGTTGAGTCCATCAGAACCCCAACATTAAGGTTATACATCGCCGAGTGTCGCTGCCCCAACGTCATTGGACCGTTGACCTCGTGGCCTGCCCACATTTCTACGATATTCACCCCCACAACAGTGTGGGACAGACCGTAACGCAGACGCTCCAAACTACGGTAAAACCAAACCGGAGTTTAACCAGTCAGACTTGGCAAATGTGTTGAAATGGCTACTGGGTCGTACAGTGGACTGTTGGATAGGTAAAGTTAATGTTTTCTTGTAAAAAGGGTGGCGTCACTGCATTTTTTCACGCATGAAGCAAAGGCAAAAGGGTCTTATATTTTTTTTATAAACAAGAATAGAACCTCAAAGTTCAAGAAACTTGATTTGCCGGTGATAGAATTGTTGATTCGGAAATAAATGCCAATCAACAAGAATTAAAAGAGAAGCTACTGCCACTAAGATTTTACTGGAAGATTATATCATCAGTGAAGGAACTACATTTATTTATGATGACCTCATAACTGACTTTATGAGTCCCAACATGATAATCAGACATCAAGAAAAATCCACCTTAGTTACTTTGTGTCAGACATTTCAGTGCTGATGAAACTCAGTTTCGTTGCATTCATTGACGACAAAGCACCGGGTCGCCATAGTGATACATATGACTAGAGATGTCACCTTGACCTGTCCGAGCTGGGTTGGCTCTCTACAATCAGAATACATCAGCAGAGGCGCTCCATGACATTTCAACTGGTTTTGCTATTTTCGGAAATAAAATGCTGCCCCGTCTGCTGAAAGTCCAAAAACAATTTATTCCTAAAGGTAAGAAGAAAAACATTCATCAGGTGTTGCAGAAGCGCCTCATTTATTTACCCAAAATGGAGCCTGTGTGCTATCTGCTCAGCACCAGCAGGTTTTTTTCCTTTCAGTCAGACTAAAACTGGTGTTTCTTTCAGCCGTCAGCAAAGAAAGAAAGAAAGAAAAATCTTTCGCACATAAATTTATTAGGATGTTCTTGTGAAAAACATTCCTGCTGTTCCTGTTGAGAACATGGCAGATGGGAAAGAACCGTTCGATTTTACTCATTAACAAGTTTGCGTGAAAAATCCATTTGTCTGCTGAGGGTGAGGATGAGTCACATTCAACCATCGACAAACTAATATTCCAAACAATCTAACCCAACTTAAAAAAAAAACAGCCAGCACCACCCCGCATAACATCAACTCACCATGTCGGAGGATTTAACAAAAACACCCAATAAGTCTCCTAGTGGCCTACCGAGGCAACTTCAGTTTTCCTCTGTTTTTTTTTTTTTTTTTTAAAGCTGGTTCAAGGATATTCACAATATTATTACCGGTTTCCACTGTTTTCCCTTGATATCTAAAAACAAATAGGCGTGTACTCTTTCCTGCCACATATTGTGTATTAACCTTTCAGACGCTTACGATTTAATTTCTATGACTGCGACAGTGCACATTAATCATCATCACCACAATTCACGGCAGTGCAAATGTGCGGGAATTAGCACAATGGCTAATTTTCATCCTTTGTCTGAAGATGAGTGAGCACAAAAAAACTAAACACCTCACTATGCAATTCACAGGACAGAACATGGTGCACACAGTTCTGTTAAAGGAAGCAGAAACAAAATACACCGGAAATTACTACAACTGACAGAAACATAAATACAGGACACAAGACCCTCAACAATAAACAATAGCAGGATAACAGGATAATTCAACCAATGCTTAAATTTATTTTTTAAAAGTTGCGTCGTTTTCACTCTCTGATCGCTGGTATTGCTTTCCATGAATGTGCGCCTCAGATAGACGCCACCTACTGGCTTAACTGTGTTCTGCATCTCAGGATGTTGCCACATCTTCGTCAAACTGTTTAAATTCCTATTCACCCCAGTGCATGTATGCTTCTGTTTTAGCCAATTCTAAATCTGGAAAAGGTTCGTCTGATTTCAGTGAGACTTTGAAATAAAATTAAAAAAATAAATAAATAAAAAAAGGTGCGTGTTGGAATTTAGATGTAGAAATTGAGAGCACAGCTTCTTATCGTTCAGTTCTTTCTTCACCCCGAGTAACCCGGGCATTACTGCAGACGACAGATCCATCTCTGAGCGTGAGACACTGCAACGCATCGAGTCTGCTACTCAAATCAGAGACTCACCCCCCTCCATTCCCACCAGTCCTATCATTCCACCTATTCCCACTTTCAGAATAACAAAGTCAGATTTAGAGGAATTAACTCTGGTTCCAGCTGCTTCGCTACACACCGAACCTCTCTGTAGCTCTCGGATGGAGAGGAGTCCGCGAGGAGCCAAGCTGGCGCCAGAATCCGGATACACATTTGGCTAATTAATACATCCTAAAGAAACACGCTGGGACGTTAGTTACATCTGGATTTATTAGCGAGGTCTCTGAAAGCTTTTTACATCTGTACAGACAGAGGCGGCTCTATTTTCAGCTGTCTCTTTTCCTTTCTGTGTTGATGGATGGCACTCCCTGTAGGCTTGTTACAGACTCAAACAGCTTCAGGGCTGCTCAATACACAGAGAATACATCATTACGGTGTAGGTGCTGGCAATATCAACATCACAAATAATAAATTGGGATGTAATTATTAATGACTAGTGATTTCCATGAGTGTAATTTCATGCTGCACACCAGTAGGATACTTGGTAACACTTTATTTGAAGGGGTGTGCATAAGACTGACATGACACTGTCATAAACATGTCATAACAGAAACATGTAGATGACTATTTATGACTGTTGTCATGACGTCTCATTCGGTAAATAATGACATTTTTAATGGAAAGTTGGCACTTACAATGGATTTCTAATGCAAATTTTAGTAGAACTTTGTGGTAGAGTCAATATTGACTGAATACTGCGAAGTTGACACTTTTAATGCAACTTTTAGAGGAACTGTGCGTTAAAAGTGTCATTATTTACCGAATGACACTTCATGACAACAGCTGTAAACGTTCATTTAGACTCCTTCATGTTCATGACCGTTGTTACGACATGTTTATGACAGTGTCAAGTCAGCTTTATGCACACACAGTCAATTAAACAGAAACCTTTTGGATTTGCAGCCCAAAAATGCTGAGGCTCCCAGATTATTGAGGCTTTATCATGATCACATGACACATTTAGTCAATTGAACATACATTTGTTTATAAATATGTACAACCTGTTTGATTAAATGAGAATGGGATTCAGACAGAGTCCGTTTCCAGTCATTTATGACGCAGTGAAGTCCAGTTCATCGTATGATTTCATAAAAAGATAACCTGGCAGATCCAAATATTCTCCGAAAGGAACAGCCTTTAGTCAGTGCAGAGTAAAAACATCTTCAGGAACCTCCACAGTTTTTTCCTCACTTGTGTCTTTCTCTGACGACTCCCGCTCCCCGCATACATTCTTTATGACTCTTTGCTTTTGAAGTCTGAGCGGGAATAAGACGTGTATGGAAAAAAAAAAAAAACACGTGGGTGGCATCGTGGTCACATCCTACAGCTTCTTCTGAGTGATCGTGATGTATACCCAGGTCGAGTTCGGCACACAATTCCCCCCAGCAAGCTCCGGGTGAGCCCTGGGGGCCTCTTTTCAGTTAAACAGACAAACGTCCTGGGAGACTCAGATCACATGATGAAAAACATCAGCTGCCTTCTTCAGAAACAGAGGATCGGGAGATGTCTGAGGGTGAGCTGTCAGGAGGAATCATTATTTCAGTCGCTGAAGCTCTCAGACACTGCAGAGGGATGGAAATCTGATCGGCTGCTTGATTCTTTTTTTTTTTTTTTTTTTTTTTTCAGACTTTTTCACACCTTTTTGGGTAAATGTTAAAATGACAAAACATGCTGAAAGTTGTTTGGGGATGTCGTTCTGCTGGATGCAAACAAACTGTTGAATTACAAGTAGAAAATTTAAATAAAACAGTGGAGCAGCTGGATGTAGAGTCTAAGTTGGATATGTCACAAAATCGAAAAAGAAGCTCAGAGTCCCGATCATGGCAGTCGCCAAGCTATCACAAAAAAGATTAAAACACGTCTGAGTTTATGATCACACTGGATGATCTTTTCACTGAAAATCTCACCTGACTGTCCACTCAAATGTAACACCCATCAAACATCATCAAAAATGTATATAAATAAAATCTGCGCAGTGCTTTGTGCCATCTGGTGTCTGCAGCTGCAGTAATTAGCGAAAACACTGTAGATAAGCAGGAAATGTAACACAGAACAGCTAGAGATGATTAGAAACGCTTCATCCTCCAAAGAAGGTAAAACTGAAGCCATGGTTTGGTAAAGTAAACTCAATCTCACCATCCTTTTGGTTTCATCTTTACTGTACAATAAACGATGCAGTCAGAAGCAGGAGGAATGCTCCCTCTGGGTCAAGGGTCAGCTTAAGCTCACATGACTTACTTTTAAAGCAACTTCCATGCTCTCCACTAACACAGTTCCTGTCCTTTTTTCCGTACCCACTTCAAGGGTAGCACAGGCCCCTCCAAGCTGTGTGTTACGCACTAACAGTTTGACTGACAGCAGGATGCATTTGTTGATTGGCCTGTGATTTACGTCACTGCATGAGCGACGTCTGGACCTTGGAAACTCCAAATAGCAACATCTCAACCTCCACAGCGGACCGGCGGACATGCCGTCTTCCATCAGAGAGTTGCTCAGTGTGGAGGACCGTAACCATGAGCAGCGCCAGGAACTACAAGCGTCAACTTCTGGAGCGAAATGACCGTTATTCAGAAGTCCTGCAAGAAGCACGTCTCTAGGGCTTCTAGTGAAGTGAGGAGGAGATGAAGCGGTGCAGGTTTAGTCTACATTCTGTCAGAGCTGTAGCTTTGCGCCGGCTGGGCTGAAACCAACGATAGTGAGGAACAGACCGCAAAGGAGACGCTCCAAACTTGACTAGAACGGAACCAGACATGGCTTGCTCCTTCCTGGCTTAAGTGATGCCAGGAAGGAGCAAGAGATGGATAAGAGATGTGAGCAGAGAGATAATCTGGTTTTATCCGCGATCTCCCGATCTCCAATAAACATAACCGTCCAATCGAGCGCCCCAGATGAACTCACATCGAGTTAAAATAATGCCAAATGTTCTGCTTGAAGACCTACGTAGAGTTCAAGAATATAACACAAGACTCCCTCCTAAACCTTTGGACCACCAATTGTCGACAGCTTCGGTTCTGGTCTTTCCCACTCCCCAAACTCTCCCATTCATCAACACTCTCCTTTTGTCTATGAGACTGAAAACGTGGCACAAAGACCCTGTTCACACCTTCTAACACTTTCCGTGAGCAACCGTATCACATCTGAACCACTTTGTATTAGGGTGTGAATGCAGCCAAAACCTTTTAAGGATTTTTTTTGTTCTTCACACCACGACTAGAGGAGCAACAGGGAAGGTGTGCGACGCAACTAATGGCCAACAAACTCTGCAGTAATAAAAGCTCCACGATTCAGCTTGGAGTTTTCAAATTGTAGCAAATAACTAAAAAATAAAAAACAAAAAAAGTGACTCTTGTGAATCTCAGCTCCTTTGAATGTGAAGAAAGAGAACGTCTCCGTGGAAACATTAGATCTGCTCACCGCAGCCCCGTTCTGTGACGATGCTGCATGTTTATTTGCATGTAAAGCAGGAGGATGATCCGATTGCTCAGGACAGATATTAAGGCCAGCTGTGAATGGTCGTCGTTACTCTGACCTACTTACGTCTGAATCAGCCTGAAGGGTTTTTTAATAACGGGCCTGAACAGGACCCAACTTTCAGCTTAATGTGAGCGAGTTACTGGCTGAGGGGGCATTAAAAAAAAAAAAAAAAAGAAAAGGTTTTCTAGCTGTAGTTGTGAGCAGAATTTATATTTAAATAAAAATAAATTAGCTGTTGTGTCCTTTGCTGCTTTTTCCTGCTCTTCAGACTATATCGACCCCGACCAGAATTATGCATTTATGAACTTCTCTGTACTTGCAAAAATAACCATGAGGAAAATCTTCAAAAACTGAAGGTTAAAACTAACCTGGGGGGGAGGGAAAAAAAAAAAAAAAAAAATCAAATTTAGAAAATACAGGCTTTCTTTTTAATAACTAAGGTGGAGTTGGGATAGAAAAGAAATCCTGGGAGATCTCATCCATCATCTGCATGGTGGCCTTTAGAAATTCACCCGCTTTAGTGAATCTGGTCCTTGAAGTGGCTGAACTCGCACCAGCTGACATTCAGTTTATTAATGTGTTCAAACATGAGCGTGACCACCCTCGTCCCGCCTGCTCGGCCTCTCTGAAAGAAACCAACACAGGTTGTGAGATTGATTTTTTTTTTTTTTTCTAGCAGCAGTCAGGCCTCCTGCAGAGCCATTCCACCGGGCTGAAGCTTTTACCTGTCGGACTCCCGCTGTGATCTGTGTCACTCTGAGCTGTGGCATGATCGCTTCATAAACCGGCAGGACCGCCGGCGGTTCATCCACACAACATGACGAAATGCTTGGTATCTAATCGTAATGTCTCAATAAGGAAGATGATTCCTTTGGGATTATCTTTACTCTTCGTCTCGTTTCTCGGTCTTTTAACCAGCTGAATTTTCCTCTTGTTTTCCCCTCCCCTTCTTGTTCCCACCTTTCTTTCAGCCGGCTTCTGTGTCGAACAGCGAGTCTGTTGTTGTCACGCCAACCGATGCTCGGCGTTGCATCATGAACGCTTCATCTCCAGAGTTTTGCGAAGCCTTTGTGAAGCACAACAAAACAGACAGATCTCTGCTCTCGTAAGGAATGCATAAATGATGTCGTATTTGTGTTTTAAACTCATGTGTTGAATAAATGATGCCGTGTCGTAAAGACTTCACGCAGCAGAGAGGACCGCTCCAGCAGCAGCTCGCGGGGCATTTAAACTGACCCTTCTGCACAACCAAAATGTTTTTGGTTACTCTCCTACTGCGACGTTGACCCACAACACGCTGAAGGTTTTCCAACAAATCAGTCCTCAGATCAATCTGGGCACATTCTGTCAGCCAGGTTAGAAGAGGGTCTGATTTCTCTGTGCGGGTAAAAGGTTTAATACCAGCATCCCTTCTCGCTCGGCTCACGCAATCCTCAAAGGGATCTTTACCGAATTAAACTCAAATTGTTTGGAGAAACAAAAGAATTCATTTCCCACAAAAGAATCCAAGCTGTTGACTGCATATCTAAGACCTGGGGAGCGCGTCATCATGCCGCTTCCTCGTCATACATGCGTTTCTTTGAGTTCGGCGTCGAACGCGCGCCTCCCTGGGTTCTGTGACAATGGGGAACACGAAGGCACGGGAAGGCGCTCGGGTTAAACTAAGTTCAACAGGTAGCGGCAATTATGAAAACTAAAGAGGTGCAAAATTAAGGCCGTGAGCAAAAGAAGAGAAACTGAATGAGAAAATTACCTCTCTGCGTGTTTGCTAAAAATGTTCCAGAGTGTGCAGTTCCAAAATGTTTCCTCTAATAGTTCCCAGGTCTCACACAGAAATGGGTAAAACTGCCTCCCTTACATTCATTACATAATTTATCGTTTTTAAAGGTTAAAAACATTTTTTTTAAGCAATTAACGACAATTCCTCTGTTGAGTACTTGATAGCTTTGTATTTCTAAGCCTTGTGTTTTCCAGTCTTTGTATTTATGCGTGAATATTTTTGCTGCTCAGTTTCAGCAAGAGTCCCATCCAGAATAGATGATGGGACGTTGTTAGTTATAGTAACTGAACGAAGCAGCCAAAAAAGAATCCAATCCTTCCAATCCTGGGACAGATCATAACCTCAAACCAAACAGGAGGAGTTACGGCATCCATTACCTTCGTGTTTCTGTTGGAGGTTTTAGTAGATAGTCGGTTTCCTCCGTCATGATTCCTGAACAGCAGAAAATTTCCCCACCAAGACCTCTGACGTCCTTCAGCTGACAGAGGTCACAATCCACCAATGAGCACAGGACAACTAAGTGAATGAAATTTTAATGAGCTAAAATGAGAAATCTGTCCTCCCTTCCAATTATCCCTTTTTCTCTGGTGGACATTTTTATAGTCTTTCATGGTTATTTTGGCCCTGAGGCAACATTAATAACTGACCCCTGTTAGCTGAACAGACTGTTCATTTCCCGTTTGGTGATTCTTCTCCATCTGAGTGAGACACCAAACCAGAGCTGGTGCAAAAGCCGGTTCTTACATGGTGGCACAAAAGCTGAACAAACCGGCGGTGCCATTTTCCACAGAGCGAGTTCAGAGCCGCGTCACTGGATCAGTGAAGTCCTCTTTTCCAGTGAACTCTTATGTCCTTCCTTTGAAGCTACTTGCACCCACCGAACGTCTGATACAAAGGATGAGCTGATCCTAGAGTATAGTGAACTGACTGAAGAATCTTGTGTTTGTGGTTCATACTGTAGGCCAAAGCTTTTCACTAAAAAAACCCAAAAACTTATTTGTGAAGAAACCATAAACGTCTCATTTTCATTTTTAACAACAGCTTCATGCTCTGCAATTAAAAGCCATTCTCCTGAATAGCTATGTCTTTTACTTTATGAGCCAGGTAAAGAAATTGAGCGTAAATATTCCCCGTAAGGCTGAAATATTTGTTTTATTGAGTCTCTGTGCTCTGCCTCGTGTGGAGAGGTCAGGGTTAATAAACTTCACCCAGGTTCCTGTCTGACTTTTTCTTGTTCTTACTGCAAGTAGGGAGAAACTGTAAGTTCTTATTTTTGATGTTTTTTCCCCCCATCTATTCTTACTGATGCTGTAACAAACAGAATAATCTACAAAAAAAAAGAAAAAAAAAAAAAAAAAAAAGAAAGCGGCGCCGAGGTTCAGCCTGTGCGGTACGAATTATGAGATTTCTGTTTCATTCCAAGTACAGCTCCTCATATTTCAACAACAAAATGAAAGAAAAATATTATACAAACAAGGAGCCTCCGTAGCGAAATTAAAACACACAGAGGCAAAAAAAACAAAAAAAA
>NW_015113080.1:153873-190694 GCF_001443285.1 Poecilia latipinna | reverse complement strand
AAAAAAAAAAGAAAAAGAAAGCGGCGCCGAGGTTCAGCCTGTGCGGTACGAATTATGAGATTTCTGTTTCATTCCAAGTACAGCTCCTCATATTTCAACAACAAAATGAAAGAAAAATATTATACAAACAAGGAGCCTCCGTAGCGAAATTAAAACACACAGAGGAAAAAAAAAAAAAAAAAAAAAAAAAAAAAAAAACACTGCAATAACTCTGTGGCATGTTGTTGCCTGAATGATTGCGTTCGATGTTTGCCTCTACTTCTAAGCCTTTTTGGAACGGTGGAGAGAGAAACAACAACCTCTACCTCCCGTCAGCCTGAGCTGTCTGCCACCTCTTCTCCTCCGCTGTTGTTGGTTTTCCGTCTACCCTTCCTCCCTAACGTCTTGTTTTTCTATACTCTGCACCAGTGGAGGATGAAACGACATAAAGAGAGGGCATAGGTGTTGTTTAGAGGAGAGGTTTAATGAGACTGGGGCAACAAGAGAACTAACTCTAAGCACAAGAGCGGACAAACTCGTAGACATGAAATGGAGAAAAACAGACAGTGGCAAACAGCATTCGGTCTCTGTGCTGAATACTTGTTTCATTAAACGTCTTTCTACTTCACACCAGAGAGATGATCTCTGTGCGTTTCATGAAGTATTGTGCCTGCTGTGCCGGTCATTTTGTTGACGTGAACGTGTTTGCGTATGGTTTGTGTTTTAGATTTGTGTGTGCTAACAAGTTTGCAACCAGTTTTTGCACGTGCAAGACCTTTTTCAAACTCAGGCCCCACGTCGCAAAGCTCACAGAGTCTCAAAGTGGTTTTCATGGACGTGGCACTGAATTCACCGTACTCGGCGGGATTCACTAACTCAAGCCAGTGGAGCATCCATGGTGTGTTTCCCAACAGGAAATGCTAGTCATGGACGTAACGCAGACGCCTTTTTTGAATCGTCGTCAAGAAAAGTTAAAAGAGGGGTCCGACGAGTGTAAAGGCTTTCCTACTAACACGTCATCTGAGGGTGTGTCAAGTCAAATGGCCCTTTTACATATGATGAAGCTGTGCGATCCTGAGGTGAAGTATTAAGAGGTATTAAGATTCAACTCTGGTAGGGCAAATGTTTGTCTTTGTCCAGAAACAAAAAAAGAACAGGAAGGATCTCAAAAGCATCAATAGTCCATAAAGCAGTTTTTTAAAACTAACAGACTTTAATGCTGATGAATAGTAATTGGACGTTAAACTTTACAAAGCAAAATGTCACAGTACTTAAAGATGTATTTTAGATTCATTGGCATTGCAAACTGCCTCTTCGGGGGGCTAGACCACCTCTCACCCATCGACTGGACACATTTTAGCATAGCTGCTTTTTCTGTGCAATCGAAACTGACGCTAAAAGCTTACGCTGGTCAAACACAAGAGTTTTTGAACAAACGACAACAATGGCCGCTTTTCAGATTAAAAATGTGCCAAGGCTGTTCCACGGGAACGCTCCTTGTGCCCCCTAAATCTTAGATCCAATTTTAGGAACTCCACCAGCAGACAGTACGACTCTCGTCCTGAGCAGGCGGACGCCTCGGCCGCCCTCAGTCACCCTGCTCTCATCCTGCCTCCCTGCTGCGTCCACCTCCAGCGGCGCTGCACTCAGCAGAGTGTGCCGTGGTAATTAGAGGGTCTTATTTCAGCCGCTGGTGGCTGTCAACTCCTGCTGAACTGCAGCGAGCGGGATCCACCACCCCCCACCAACCCCCATCCAACAAAAAACACACAAACAGCCAGAGGTTCTGTAGTAATAATTACATGTAATTAAACTTGGTTGCTTCTGTTGTGACGGGATATTAAACGGAGGGGGGAGAAAAAAAAAAACAACAACAAAAAAACCCCCTGCAAAAACACTTAACACTTATTATCTAAACCCATTTTGGATCAACTCTGTGCATGCGCACATTAACACGCAGAGGCTTTTAGCTTGGAAACCTGCAGAATTAGAGTGTGATGAACTGCCTGGAGGTGAGCTCAGCTTGTGAGGTCGCGTTCCGCGGCGTCCGTACGGGAGGTTCCTCCGAGGACGGACGTCCTGACACCGCACAGCAGATCGCATCAAACGCAGAGCCACAGGACGCAGAAGTAGGTCTGAGAGATTTCGAAGGACTGCGGCTCTCATCTAAAAGACTCCATGTGGCGGTAAGAGGCGAGCAGAAGGCTGAAAATGACTGCCTGACAGAGGGAGGGATTTACTGTATGCGGAGTTAAAAGGGTTGTGATGGAACCTCCGTCTCTGAATCGGTTTCGCTTCCTCTGACCGTCTTCGCCCACTTTTCTTCGGCCAAGAACACAAGGTCTTTTAGACCATTTTTTCCCCCCCTTATACACTTCAAAGGGTGACAACTGCTTAAAAGGCCTATTTATTTTCTGCTGGAAGTCAGACTACTGCCACAAATCTGCCAGCAGCTCAAGAAAGCAGGCACGCCGGTAATTCTTTGGAGAGAAGGTGAAGCAGGTTTTTTTCTTTTTTTTTGTTTTTTAAAGCTGTGATATTACTGTTTGAACAGTGAAATGCCTTCTGCCCTGCTGGGAGTAAACTTTCTGCTCCAAGCCAATAAAGGCTGTGTTTATACATCCTGAATTTGGAAAAAGCTGGTTCCGATTTCATTCGCAGAACTTACGAACGAGCAGTCAAAGTACGCATTAAATCTGATATTTTCACGCATTAGCTGCTAAGAAACACCACCAGGTCCAACAGGAGAGACAAAACGTGATGTTGCCGGTACGACAGCTGAAACGTGACACAAACTGGTCAAGATTTTGGAATGGCCTAGTCAAAACCCTGACCTCAAAGGTGTCATAGACTGAGTGTTTTCTAAAGTTTTCAGATCCAATTACAGCTGTGATAATTTTAGCTGTGATAAAACTGACTTGTCAATGAAGTCAGAGTTACAGCGACAGACTGTGAGTGGAAGTGGATGAAATGTGTGCAGGGAACAGGCAGGTTTCTACAAATGATTACAAAGTAGATTTTTTTTTAATTGATTGATATTACAGACAATGGGGATCAAATGCTTGTTAGGTTGAGATGCTTGAGATGTTGCAAACTCTGAAGTCCAGACAAAATGGCTTCTTCGACGGAGGTCCGAAGGGCAGAAATGAACAAGAATGTGTTTGAACTGTGATCGATAGGAGTCGGGGAGAAACATGAACTTTAAACGGGAGGAGAGACGAATCGTGGACGGATCTTAAACAAGACTTCGCATCAGACAGCCGAGGACGTTGGAGCAGCTTCTTTTTTTTTTTAAACAAACGGTTCAGGTGGACAGGATTGTTCCAGGCTGAAAAGGAAGAAAGAATCCAGGACGTATTTAATTCTGGATTCATTCTCAGTTCTTTAAAAAAAAAAAAACTAAAAAAAAACTGCTGGGTTATGAGGAGCAGAGCTCATGCTGGTTACGCAACATCTTCATTCATCAGCTTTGGTTCGTACAATAAATCCAATCAAAGTTCTCACATAAGATGAATGGAGACACCTTGTCCCAAACAGGCACAAATAATAACTCCTAATTTCATTCAGACTGAATGAACATTTGATAAACTATTGTTTCAAGGAACAAAAGCTCCCTAATTCGGAAGATGATGACTATTTAAAGACTTGTTAAGATATTCAGGTGCAAAATTACCTTCGTTTGTTGCTACTTTTTTTTTTTTTCCCCCACCTCTTGGTTGTCCAGGGCTCCTCAGAAGTGTTCAGCTCTTAGGCATTCAGACTCAGCACATTACGCTGAAACTCTCACTTGTTTCACTATATGCCCAATTCAGAAGTGAGCACTTAAAAGTCGGATGTGTCCCCAACTCTTTTCTCTTAGTCCCAGCAGGAGAAAGTGTTAATAATGTCCAGTGGGACAGCGAGGATTTTGATCATGTCAAGTTTAATTTGTACACAAGCAGAGTGAAACAGCACACCCAGCAGAGCCTGCAGAGATACAGAGCGCACACAGCAATAAAAAAAGGAGAAGAAAAAAAACCTGATGACAGCAGCAGAAAGCATCCCAGCCTGATTCACAGGATGACCCATCACCTCTTCTTTTATTTTATTCCTCCTCCTCCGACTCCCTGAGATCCCTTCATTTTTGCCATTTCCTTCCGTCTCATTTTCAGTCCTCTAATCCTTTCTCCCCATTTGGCACCAAGAAAAATCCACAATGGAACAACAAACACTGGACAAAAAAGGCTCAGAGTAGGAGAACGAGTGGTACATAATCTAAACAGTCCAACAAATCAACAACGTCTCATTTGTAACACTGCGACTGATGTGTGAGATGGTTAAGTAGCAACCGAAAGGAGCTCCGCGTATCGAAAATTTGACATTTCCAAGAGGCAAAAAGACATCTAAGAACTTAAACAGAGCAGAATGAATGATATCAGTGCTACTCTTTTACTGCTCTGATCATATTTGAAGAGACTGCGCTCCAAAAGCTGACAATCATGGTTTGATTTTGCTCTGAAGAAGTTATGGATGAAAACTAAAAAAAAAAAAAAAAAAGAAGAAATGATAAGAAGAAACTTCTATACGAGGGATTTGAGAACCAAAGGAACAATCAATGCAAATGCGCTCGACTTTAAGGAACATTTTCCTGAAGAACTGCTGCAAATACCGCATTCATCCATAGATGTAAATCTTTGATCCGTGTGAAATTTTCTCTTCATTTGTCGAGAATGGTTTAATTTTCATGTGGATTCTGGAGCCGGACTGCTTACTGATTGGTACAATTTGAACTGCTTCACTCGGAGACTTAACCAGCCAGCGCTGGAATGGGAATAAAGGGAAGCAGAGTAAGAAATGAAGCAAACACGGAGCGGCTCATGCATCTTTAACCAGTGTGTGACCAGCGGTGTGGCGTGTGGTTCACGACTGCTCAGGCACTGACTCTTCTGGAGTCTGACTTACAAATACAAAACACACAATAGAGGATTCTATATTAGCATTTTTACCTTGATTGAAACATTTTGTTTTAAAGGTTTTTATGTTGTAATCAGCTGCATTCTCTACAACAATAAAATGGCAAGAACAATAAAGTCCAATTTGTTTTATTTTTGTTCTATGGCTGATCTCTCTCTTTCTCTCTCAATCAAAATGAAAATCATTTATAATCTTACCTTCATTTGCATATGAAGTTCATGCACCTATTCCATTTCCATAATTATCCCTATCACTCTGTTGTAAAAACAAAGTCCTTGTTGGTCACTAACTCCCCTTTCCGTTCATTTGTTAAAAGTCCAGCAGCAGCTTTATTGAAGATGATTGCTGAGAAGAAAAGTCGTCCTGAATCGGTTCCATTCTGAAAGCATGTTACTGTTTTCTGTCTTTTCATGGCGTAGCTGAAGGGCCCCTGTTGCCTTTTGTCCCGATGGGGTTCAATGCTGCCCCCTATCAGAGCAACACTGTACTTTCAGCCTCACCGTGAACATATTTTACAGCTCAATTATGGCCAATCAGAAGGAATAAATGTGTGATTCACATTCATGAGCTATATTAGCATGTGGAACGTTAACATGTGTGTCACATGTGTAACCAAACATGTGTACTGGACATATAAACAAAAAGATAGGGAAGTTATTGCTTTATTGTGCGCGACACAGCGCCACCACAGGTGAGATACACATCTCTATACTTCTTCCATGTTTTTCAACTGGCTGCACATAAATTCAACAATATCGACCATAACGTCGAAATCATCCAAAAACGAAAACAAAACAAACAAAAAAAAAAAGTCAAATTTCTAGAACACTGAAGTGGACAAGCTGCTTTTCTCTTCTTGTTAGAACCCATTTTAGTCGTCATGAAACCAGGTGACTGCACCCCACAGTGTTTGACAAAACTACCAGGCAGCCAAAGCATCACAATGGTCTTTATTTCAATCCATTTCACCATTTTTGTAAAAAAAAAAAAAAGAAAGAAAAGAAAAAAAGAGCAAATTATGGAGTAAACAGTGACTCATCTTGCTGCTGTGACACTTTCCCTCATTGGAGAATAAATGAATAATTATAAAACTTCTGCTGTGTTCATGGAAATAGCTTAATATTTGTACAGGCCATGTGTTTTGAATAAAATTTCCCCTTTTTTCTCTTTTCTTTTCTTTTTAATGCTTGTCCAACTCTTTTGTAAGACCTTTGCAATGATTTCAATTCAAAATGTTTCTTTGAATGCAATCCTACTTTAATTCCATAATCTTGTATTGAAATCCATTTAAAATGCCATGTTTTATTAGTGTGCACATGGTGGATATGTTGTTATATGTATTATCCAGGACTCTGGATCTGCCTTCCTCTGACTTTCACATCAGCAGACTCAGCGTCTTACTTTAAAGGTCAGCTAAAAACTCATCTTTTTAAATCAGATTTTTTTTTTTCTCTATATATGTTTTTCTGTTTGTTGAAGCACTTTGTGATTTTTATCTTGAAGTTGTGCTTTGGTCTCATAAACTGCAAATCTAGCAATTAGCATAAATTGGACGGGGGAAATCAAGTCTTTCCAATAAAAAGAAAAAAAAAATAATCACAAGAAAAATTCCAGCTAATTTTGGTGTTTTTTCTTAGAAAAAAAAAACATTGTTAGAACCGGGATTAAAAGGCTAAAGTTTTTTTTGTTGTTGTTGTTGTTTTTTTTTAAATAATGAAAATATTTTGTGTAAAGTCACTTTAAAGTTCCCTTCCTCCCGCTTCTGTTCCACTCGTTAAAACAACTTTTAGGTGTAAGCGGCGTCTGAAGTGTTTTGACTCCGGAGATCATTGAATCAGCTTTTTGTCTATTATTTTCTGCTCTCAGGCGTCAGGGTTTCAAAACTACAATTAAAGGGGGAAAAAACTGCCTTTATCAACAGCTCTTTGGCAATCAGCATGCAATCATGTTGCTTGTTGAAAATTATAAAAAGAGCAACTTCTGCATTGGTTTGAAGAAGAGAATTGATGAGAAATGACAACAAAAAGCTGCAGCTGCCTTCTACGAACAAAAAGAAGAAGGAAAAAAAACCCACAGACTTCGGTATCCTGGAGAAAAGCAGCAGAAATGACAAAGCCGATACAAGTCGAGGTACTTGAAGACAGTTGTTTGTGTATTAACTAAACTATTTTTCCAAGTTGCTGCGATTAAACTCTGTTGACTCAGAGAAACACGACGCTCTGGGCCTTCGCTACGGTTTAAGGGCCTCCATCTCATGCAGCAATCGATAAAACCATGAGATGCCGTACCATGACACTAAAACACTGGAGCATTTTAAAATCATCCCAAATAGGCTGAATCACAATAATTTGCTAAGATTATATTTGTTCAATAGGAAAATTTGTTGAATTAAAAACGAACGCGTGACAAAAACCAAAACCTTTGGATTGAACTTGTTCTGCTTAGTTTATCTCCATCTTATACGTTAACTTGGAGTTTGTTTACCAGAAGAAACTTCCATTATAATCAAGAGCTGTACAGCGACAACCGCTTGAAGTGCAACTCAGATCAGCCCTACAAAACACGATCGCCGGGACAACGGTGGAAACGTCACTGAGCGTTTTAGCGCACATATCCGCATATGTTCGGACGTAAGAAACGGAGAAACACGCCGCTCTGAGAACCCTGCCGGCCAATCAGGTGCAAACAGCATTTGGAGAGTTATTAAGGTGTCAGGGTCACGCTCAGGAGAGATGCGGCGCCGATACAGCAATTTGGAGCCGTTTCACTCTGCGGCGGTGCACGCTGTCGGACGGCGTTGCATTATGATGAGATGGAGCGCCGTTTCCAAGAAGCAGACTGTCGTGGCATTGTCTGGACTGAACCAAATCAAAAGTCAGAGAGGACGAACGTGAAGCTTCCAAATTGTTCAACGTGACTGTATTTCGTGTTTTGATTGACACAATGTGAAGTTCTGATATTAATCTTTCAGGTCAGTGAAGTACAACATACTTTCTATGATTACATTTCTTCATTAGATACAAGATTGGTACCAACTTCCATAATTTCTAATAATGTTTGAAATATATATATATATATATTTATTTATTTTTTTGAGTTATCTTAATAGAAAAAAGATGTGATAAGCAAAGAGCTAAAAATCAGTTCAGCTCAACTTTCGACCGCAATCATGGCTTCACCTTGTCTGACAGAAACATGTCTCCTTAGCTTGGTGGGGTGGGGAAAAAAATAAAACATTCCCAGTTCATGTCAGCGTTCCAGTTCTTACTCTGAGTGTTCAGGCTTTGTGTCTGAAAAGCGTGACTCAGCCGATCTCTGCCGAGGACGGATGGGAAAAAATAAGCTGCACAGTGGATGTCTGTGCTCTCCTGAGCAACATGACAGATGGATCATGACAAAGGAGAGCATGAGAAGAGAGAGAGAGAAGGTGGAGTGGGCAACAGCTAGAGCGAGTATAACACGACGAGGCACAAAGTGGGCGAATTCGGTTAAAAAAAAAAAGAAAAGGGAATGTGTTTGTGGGGGGGGGGGGAGACAGAGATGGATGGTCGAGCCATTCGGCTTGAAAAATATGAAGAAAACGGCTGAAGTAAACACAAGAGGACAGGAAGAAATTGTTAGCTTTTCTCCCCTCACCCCCAAAATAACGCAGAATATCAAGAGAGCTGAACATCAGGATCCGAATCTTGTTTGAAAAATAGATCTTCATCTTCGTGCATTCACTCGGGTTATCTGTAACGTTTTAATCGTTTTAAGAGCAGCTCTGCATGTGGTTTAATTAACCAAGAGTTAGTCCACGCAAACCTGTGTCAAAATGTGCTGGAAATCAGCAGGACGGAACGAATGAAGTCATGGAAAGAATCGGATTTGCTTTATGAAACAGTCCTCAGCGGTCGATTTTCGACAACACGGCTCCTCTGGACTCCGGCTGCTGCACAGGTGTGTGCTCACAGCTTGTTCCTGAGAGATGATTTGATATTTTGTCCTGTGCGTCACCGCCCTGGGCACCGCGTTGTTTCTCCTCGGCTCTCTGGTCCGATATCAGATTAGCCCTGTCAGACTGCTGCTTTATCAGCCGCGCTGTCCGCCAGCCAAACAAATGACAGCGGCACCTCCGCGCCCACCGCCGCCGCTGCCCCGGTGACAAACGACGCGTCAGCCCGTCTTCCTATCCATCTCCCGTCCACCTCATATTGCTGCCAGGAGGGGAGATTGCCACGCGGATGCCCTTCCACCAGCTGCCGGGAACGCAGGCAGAGCAGGTCATCCCTGATGCGGCTTCATAAGCTCTGCTGTTATTTTAGGACCAAAAACAATGAGTCTCCACACTGCAAACTGTCTACTCTAGCTTCAGCGTTGAACCCATCTGGCAAAGCAGAATCTTTCCAGCATGTTTAATTTAACATGAAAGAGAGAAGCAAAATAAATAGATGAATGCACTGACAAAAGTTTGACCTTCTGCTCTGTAATCTCCGTCAGTATGAAGACGTTAACCCGATGAGCCAAAGGTGGCGTCTCCTGTGCTGATCCCCAATCAGAGTTAATGCTCGTCAAGTGCTCTCCATCCCCGCCTCCTTCCAGGCAATTAGACAGCATCCAGAGCATTTCCACCAAAAGAGCTACAATTATAGCAGAAAGGGTCTGGGGGGGGTGAGATCAATTATCATACAAGCCTGTTCTATTCTGGATCATCTTGCATTCTGCGGTGTCGCGGTTTGTGCTCGGCTACGGCGGCACTTTGGTAAAACCTGTTGGTCAAAGAGCCGTATGTGTTGAGCCATGTCGCAGCGCTCAACGCGTGTGGAAAAAACATAGAGGCTGACGGTTCAGAAACTGCAAAAACACAATATGTTCCTATTTTTACAGATACAGGTAAGGACATTTCCAAAGGTAACACAGTTTTGGTTCCCTTATGGTGGAAACTCGGTGCACAGTAGACGCCATTGAACATATTCTGCTCAGTGGCTTAAGGGTTATATTTTTAATACTGGAAAACCCCCCCTCGCCCCCCTCTAATGTCGCAAGGTATAAATCAGTTGGAGGAAGCACTCTTTCAGCAGATAATATTAGTCCACAGAAAACAAAAAACAGCACAATGATTCACATGTCGCTGACTGAAACGAGTATTTTTTATTTTTTTTGAGGGCGGGGAGTGGAGGGGGAAGTGATTTCAGTCACCAACACCACCACTGTAACTCTACACCATAATAAATTGACTTTGCAACAGGCGGCGCATGTTCAAGCCTGTCTTCTATGTTTTCCCGCAAACACACAAATGATTCAGAGAAGATCTTAGAGTAAGTGCAGCTGTGAGAAAAAAAAGAGCAAAGTCAAGATTCTTGGCATAAACTTGATTTGCTGTGTTTTGAGGAGGAGAAATGCTGAGTATGGAGCAAAGAATACCATCCCCACACAAGCACTGAGGTCAAAGCTGTTTTCTACTAGAATGACTTTAGCATATTGTGGAGGAGACGCCCAGGGTCGTCCACCATAATGAATTCCGATGAGATTCGTCTGTCAGAATAAAAGAACCTTTTGACAAATGACCCTTTTAGCAGGGATTGAACTTACCTTTTAATAACCCAACGTTTCTATACGTATATCTTTTTATTGGGTCTGATGTAATATTCTAATCAGAACCTCTGTGTTTTCATTAGCCGTAAGAGGAAATTCTTCATGATTAACAAAAAAAAAAAAAAAAACTTAAAAAGAAGCGTGTCAATTTTTATAATGTGTTTCACTTAGTGAAATGAGTTTCTAAAATAAATTCAGTTTAATGATATTGTAATGTATTAAGAGAATCACTCCAGTTCTTAAGACAGGAGGGGATTTCTAGCATGACGACTGAAGTGGTGTGAAAAGTGTTTGCAACCTTCCTCTATTCTTTTTTTTTTTTTGCATGTTTTTCACACTTAAGTGTTTCAGAACATCACATCAAATCTTATATATATATATATATATATATATATATATATATATATATATATATATATTTCCTAAAGACAACACAAGTAAACACAAAATGCAGTTTGCACTTTGTTCCTAAGGGAGGAAAATAAAACATCCATACCTATGTGGCCCTGTGTGAAAAGGCCTCTGCATCTGGTAACTGGTTGGACAACCCTTAGCAGCGACAACTGCAATCAAGCGTTTTCAATAACCAGCGATGATTTTGGCCCACTCATCTTTGCAGAACTGTTGTGATTCAGCCACAATCAGCCACACCGGAAGGTTTTTCAAGGTCAGAATCTCAACAGAACTCAGATTAGAATAGGCTACTCCAAAGTCTTCACTTTGTTTCCCTTCAGCCAGTCAGAGGCGGGCCGGCTAGAGTGTTTATTGGAACGTTGTCTACACATTGAAAATCTTGGTATTATTCATCTGGAACGAAGCACAAACAGAATCCCACTATTGTGGAGCACCGGCAGTGGAAAAGATTAGATTTTCATCCACATTGGTCAGGGAGCATCATGACGATGGGTTCAGTAGTACACAGATTCGTGAATGACACGGTTTAACTTTGTTCCGAGTCCTAGATTCAAAAACAGTCAGATATCCTAATTAAAGAGCAAAGTGAGCAGTCGTCTACTGCTAGCAATACTTACTTACTGCATAACACTGTGTTGGGCTTCATTTTGCTCCATACATAAAATGTTTTATAGGTTAGAACTGTCATGATTTGAGGGTTGAGGTGGTGAGGAAGACGCTTGCAGGCCCAGGCTGACATGATGAAGATGTTTAATAATGACAAAATCAGGAATCACAGGAATCACAGGGAGCAATGAGGAGCATAAATCACCACAAGAACAGCTTTTTTTTTGTATAAGCGCACCCGTGAATAAATTCAAATATATTGTCAAAGGAAATAAAAAGCAAATCATTTAGTGGGTTTTTCCACAAACAAAACTTGTTAAAACATAGCTACAGAACTGTGTAGAAATTTCATTAATAGTTTAGCCAATACTCTTCTTCATATACTGCTTAACTTTTTTGTATTGTATAATTTTCTCAGTTCCTGTTACAATTAAAATTTTTTGTCTTAATCTTGAAACATTTCATCTGTCGCCGCAAATAAATTCATTAGTTTTCCAACCGCCTTTCTTTCCTTTCCTCTGCCTTCACTTTTTCTTCTTGACTAACAAAAGTACTTTCTTCATGAAACAAATATCAGAGGGTTGTTAAGAATGATTAAGAAACACGCTGCCAAAGTGTGACGTATTCACGTGGGACCGTGAACCTCATCTTTAAAGTCTCTGAGGTCAAAAGATTTTACAAGCGCAACAGATGGGGTGGCATTTACATCTAAATCTCGTCCGGAGCCGATTTATCCCAAGAAAAGCCATTAAAGTGCGCCGCTTTCCCTCCGACTCAAACTCTAAAGGTCAACCTGAAGCCGGTGGATCAGCTGGGAAAAATGTTTCTTTGTCACAAACCTTTCAGCTTTCTATTTAAAAAGTCAAAGTAATTAGGAACAACTTAGGAACAACTGTGGGTTGGAAGCATACATTCATAAAAGGCCGCCCCAGATGGAAGAAGTCGATATAAAATCGATGTTTATATGCTGCTATGTATATTCCGATGCATTTATTGCGCAAATTCAATCAGAAAGCTATTTTGAAGCAATGTAAAATGAGCCATACGAAACAATTGAAAAGACTGAAACAATTTATCACAGCAAGCATGATGAAAGTCATCTTTTTACCTCTATATAAATGAAACTCTTTTAGTTTTTAAACCAAAACACAGATCACGTTTTCAATTATGACAGAGCATACGGGGTCAGCATTTGCCTTCATGTGTCATCAAACAGCGGCCCTGGAACTTGAAGCATATCTATAAGCTTTCTAGACAAGATACACTGGGCACACCATAAGCAGGGATTTATACTCTCATCTAATACGCATCGTCATGGGAACAACAAGGCTCAAAGTAAATTAACAGTCCCTCAAAGTGTGTTATGCAAATGAAAGCTCGCAAGCCTAAATCCTGGAGGGTCGCCTTGTACCATGCGAAAGGACAAAGCGGTCCGCAACGGCGGCAATTTGGTCGCATGTTTATGGCAGAGCAATGACGTGAAAGGGGCGAGGGAGGCTGGGAAGGAAGCTACAAAGATCCAAAGGTTGGATGGGAGGATCTGTTGTCGAGATAATTGGCAACGCGCTCCTGAAGTCTGAACACAACGGTGCAAGAGAGGCAGGAACGTTGGCCGTTCTGGTGAGATGAGGTCAAAACGGAACCATTTGGCTTCCGCGTCACAATATTGCGCTACTTTGTGTTGGCCAACACAATAAAAACAATCAACCCTGTGTTGTTAGCATGGCAAAAATATTAAAAGATGAATATTTTTACGATGTAATTTTGTGTCAGTGGCTTTGAGTTTTTAACTATGCAAGTCAAACCCAGCATACTAGTGAGGAGCATTATGACATGCTTCTTTAAATCCAACAGGAAATGTGATTCAATAGATAGAAGGGAGTGAGATGAGAGTTTGTGTTTATTGGGGTCACTTTCAATTTGCTGTTGGAAATTCGTTTTTTTTCTGCCCCACAGCTGTGATAAATGCACACACACACACACACACACACACACACACACACACACACACACACACACACACACACACAGCTGTGGGTTTGTGAGGAACTGCCAATCATCACTGCTCAGCGGACTTGTGGGCTCCTGTCAGTCAGGGCGTTTCCTGCAGTCAAAGCGAACCGGTGGCTCTTCTTCTGACCTTCCTTCTATTTTTTTTTTTTAGGTCAAATAAAAGTCAAAAAGTTTGGAGAGAAAGAGGGGAGATGAGGACGGCAGAGGGAAGATGCTGAGCAAGATAATAGTGGAAAGCGATGCAGATCAGGTCACTGTTAAGCCCATCTGCAGGGAGTTTGACCGAAATGACACGGAAATTAATTCTTCTGTAATTCACACTTAATGAAGAAAGTTCAGCAGCCAGACGGAGAGAGAGGCGAGGTGGAAATGAAATTGTGTGTGTTCAAAAAAGTTTTGTGCGACTTCATTGCAGGAACCACAATATTGGATCAAACGGATAATAGAGTTGGATGTGGAGACACACTGACATTTTGTTCTTTGTTAGTGGGGAGTCGCAGTGTACAAGCAGCAGCTTGGTGCATTCATTCACCTCCTGCAGCTGGCTGGACAACAATCCCTTTGACAGACATTCGAGTCTCCGAGTGCAATAGCTGTGCTTAATGTATCTGACTTCTGACACTTAAAAAGAAAACAAAACTAAACAAAACCAATCCAAATGGGCAGCTTTTCTAGACGAGAAAGGTAATAACATGTGACTGACGTATTACCGTGTTCGGCTGCACTGCACTTTGCTTTGACGTTTAAAAGAAGAAGAAAAAAAGCACAGTTAGATTATTGGGTTATAGTAATGATAATGTCATTTATGAACACTTTTTTTCATTTACCTCAAAGTTTTGGCTAACAAACAATGCAATTTGCCATTTGAAAATAGCAAATCGCTATGAACTGTAGATTTCAGTATACGATGGCCAAAGTGAAGGCAGTGGTCAGAGGCCGTTCCTCAATAAAGTAAAAAGAAGAAGTTTGGTTATTGGGGCGTCATTATCTTGCTATCCAGCTGGTGAAAAATTGAAAACTCATAGCCAGGACAGCACACAGATTGTTCGCAATTAATCACATAGTCTGTTTCCGTCTCTATTTTATTTTATACCAAGGGTGGTCCAGACAGTTAAGAGCTTTGTCACATTATTATTTCTTAAGGCATAAAAAATGAAAAATTGTCCCACGAAAATTCTGATTTGTGAGAACCATCAATCTGAGCTGTCGCAAGTGTGAAGTTTGCATTTCCATGAAATAGGAGGATGGACAAGAGAGGAAACCCTGAAGAAAAAGAAAATGAACATTACAAAAGGAGTTTATAAAGGAGAAAAGAGGAGAGGGAAGTGTGGAGAGGGAAGGGAGATGGGAGAAAAACCCATCAAAGCCAGCCAGGAAACGTGGAATGAGCTTATGACTGGAGTTTGGTACGGGAGGAAGCAGAGAGAGTCTGATACCAGCGTCTGATGACAGAAATACTCTCGCCAACACGGTACAGTGTGAAGACAGCCGACCACGCGTGTGTCTGCATGTGTTTGTGTCTGGTGTTAATTTCCCAGCGTGGATTCACACACACACGCACGCGCACACACACACACACACACTTAATAATGATTCACACAGTCACTGACAGCTGACTGCGTTTCACGTAGAGGCGCCAACACAGAGTCAAACAGGTGGAAGTGCCTAAACGCTTCACAAGCAGTTTTACTGGGTGAAAGAACAGGATGGACTCTAACCTGTAAATAATGACATGTTAATGCAAAGTTAGTACTTTTAATGGACTTTCAATACGGGTTTTAGAGCAACTTTGCATTAAAAGTGTCATTATTTACCGAATGACACTTCATGACAACAGTCGTAGACGTTCATGAAGACTCCATCATGTACATAACAGGTGTTATGTCATGTTTATGACAGTGACATGTCAGTCAAATAAAGTGTTACCAGAAAAAGAAATAAATAGTTGAAATACATGGATTTATATTAAATAAATCAATGTATTAAGAGGTTTGAGGTCTTGAGGATGTGTTTTTGTTTATAAAATATGTCAGGCTCCAGCAGCCTTTACTCAACAGTGAATGGACAGGAACTGAGAGAGAAAACGGAAAAAACATGCAAAACAGAAGCAAAGTATTACCGAGTGCAACAAAGGCCTGCGCTCTTTTAAATAGTCGACAATAAACAATGACTCAGATGACTGCCTGCACACTAGATGCAGATTACTTTGTTTTGTGGTTTGGCTAATATCAACACTGCATCAACATGATCTCTGCTGAAAAGGGAACATATTTTAAGATGGTGTGTTTAATGACAAAATTGAAACGTATGAAAGTCGTCTCTGGAGTCTGAATGGCTCTGAGTTGAGAACAAATCAAGGGTACGTTTGTGTCGTCATGGTGATCAAGATAAAGTTTAGATCTATAACCTGACCTCGGTTGGATTTGTTTGGCCTAATCTAAACTCCAATGAAGACGCTGCAGGTAGCTACCCGTGTGTGTGCGTGTAGGTGTGTGTGTGAGTTTATGGGTGTGAAAACTTGCCAAAGCTTTTAACAGGTTTCCATGACATCACTAAGGAGAGGAACTTTCATTGAGCCTGATCTCACCCTCCCACGCCCGACATGTCCTGGTGCTAATGAATGTCTCAACTTGGAAACACAAACACACACACACACAGGCGCACACACACAAGTCGATTGTTTCTGTGATACAGCCTCCCACTCTGTGGTAGACACTTGCATTCAGGGCATTAACACTATTAGAGAAGGTGTATGTGCTAAGAGCATCTATGTGCGCACACAGACTGAATGTTGGAAGTGTTGGGCAAAAGATTTTACTCGTCCTAAGTTGAAATGAAAAAGACTCCACCGACATTCATTCATTAAAATAAATGTACTTCAAAAAAGATCTCCAATTCACAAATGGTCTGCTTTGGGTTTTTGATATTTCTGATTCATGAAACAATTGTACCAACATGACAGCATCACCGAATAAACAACAAACCTAGTTGGTGCAGCATTAAATTGAGAGCAATGCAGTGTGACTGATGCTAATGTAAGAATTTTAGCTAATTATATAAACTAAAACTTGCCAATTTGCCAAGTGATGACCATTTGGCAAATTGGTGAACAGAGATAGAGTCAAAAGCAGTTCTTCCAAGACCAAGACCAACAGCAGCAAATTACTAAACCAAAACTATTTCTTGGTATCCAACTAATTATTGCCATCATTTTAATATTACTAATATTCAGATTATTAAATGCAGCTACACAGACCTGTGGAGCAGATGCCATATTGGCCTAAAAAAATTTTTGTGTGTGGTTCAGTGCCTCTTGTTGCCTCTTCACCTGACTTCTAGAGACAGACAGCAGAAGAAGTGAACTATTATATCCTGATTTGCATGAAGACACAGGAGTAGAAGCAAAAAAAAAAAAAAAAAAAAAATCTTCCATCTGAGGTGGAAGATGCAACATTTGAGTTGTGATAGGAAAGTAAGGATTGGTTTCTGAACCCTAAATGTCTCACACTGCTCAGCTGGAGGTTGCTCTTCCTCTTCCTTCCTGTCTTTAATCTGGACTTTTGTGTACTCGTGTGTTTGGGACATTTTGGTAAGATTAGTGTTACTGATGAGCTTGCATGGCAGCTAAAGCAAATATATTGAATTATCTAAGGCGAGAATGATTCCCATCTTTAATGCAGTAATTTATTTCCCACCAACAGCAACGCTGTAATGCTCTCCAGCATGAGTTTAAAAGTCTTTCTTTTCCATAATTGAAATATTACAAACAAAGGTTCCGTGTCATCTTGGGGTTTTAAAGCCCAAACCTGATCCACTTCGGGCCTAGCTTAGCGACAACACCTTTAACGAGGCGCTGACTGTTTCAAAGCAAATGGAGGGCAACACGAACATTTATTTGTGAGTTTCTTCATCTGGATGAGGCAGCCACCAGAGTTGTCCTTTGTTCTCTAGTGCAGTGTTGTTTAACAACCCTGTGATGGGAGTGGATTCTGAGAAATGGTGCAGCTGGACAAAAGTTAGAGAATGGTGACCAATCATTACGGTTAGAGTCTACTCGCTGGAAGTTTGAAAGTGAGTTTTGACAATGTCTTCTTGCTCAAATCACTTATCAACGAAGGAAACAAGCCCTGATTTCTGGGTCTCTGAGTGAACAAAGGGCATCTGGGGTTGCAGGAACACTTTACTGTTCCTTTGTACATCACAGTTGCTCAAATTACCTACCCATAATGGACTGCATTATGGGAAGGTATGTTGGTTACCAGGCTTTTATACAGCCTCAGAGGAGAGTCTTATTCTTGTTACTTTTTTCTTTCTTCGGAGAAAAAAAAAAAGCAATGGGAGGCTCTTTTTTTTTTGAAGGATTCCTGCTTCCTGATTAGGTCCTCACCTGTGACCCTAATTCTTCTCTTCTGTAGAGTCAGGTCAGTGAAACTCTTCACACTTCCAAGCTGATCATTAAAAAAAAAAAAAACAGTGCTGAGACAACTTTAGAAGAAACCCGTTATTTCTGAATGTAGATTCAGAAATAACGGAAATAATTTCTGCAGCAGCACCTTTGTTCCTGTGATTATGCCTAGGAGTGACATATGTTCAAGTCCAAAATCAATATACATTTAGAAGTTGTGGAGAAAAAAACCAACAACTTAAAGGTTTGAAATAACCTAATTTAGCTATGGAAATAAAAAAAAATAAAAAAACACCATAAACTCTAAAATCGTACAGTTTTCATCATTTACTACATCTACAACCATGTTGCAGGGAAACTTCCTTTACATCATCATAGTCCTGACCCTGGTCCTGATCCAGCAGGCTTAAGAATCCTCTTTGGAAGCAAAAAAACTCTTAGTACTACTCTCTCACATCATAGTTTAGTAGTTTTCCAATGACGCTTCATTTCTTTGAAGTTTGCTGATGAGCAAATCATTTCAGACATGTTGAGGTCTGGACTTTGACTGGATCTTTGCCTCAGACATCTCCTCCTACGACTGCTGTTTCTGCTACACATTTCCAAACCATCACTCTGTCTCCGCCATGCTGGATAGCGGGTGTGAGTTGTTGTTGCCGTTAGCTGTGACTGGTTGTCCTCCAGCATGGTCATGCACATAATAAGTCAGACTCACTTTATAGACAGCAGACGTTGCTAAAGCAAAGTGCATCAGCCCTCAGCTAATCCTGGTAAAAGGAGTGTGTGGGCAATATCAACTCAATTCTTTATTTATTCTAAGCAAAAACTGCCATAGAGAATGTAAGTTGGATAAATGTAAAGTGGAAAACAAGGCAGCAGTGTAACATGGCATCCAACAGAGCACTTGTACAGGTACACCTGGATTTCAGCCTGTGTTTTGTTCATGCATTTATACAGATCATTCATATTTTAATAGAAATAAGCGCCTATCAACGTACAGGAGTTAAACATCTCCTCCTACAGTTTGCTCGCCCACAATGCAGTACTCTGAGACTCCTACAAAACAATGTAAATAATTAAAAGCCACACACTTCGGTTTGATCCACAGACAGAAGTTCCACTGAAAAATGAAACGGGTCATAAATGTTGAGCAAAACACAGCAGCTCATTTGCAAAAGCTTCTGGAAAGGTGTCTGTGGCAAAACCAGCTCCATCTGTCACTGCAGGTGGCCCCACACTCATACACACACACCAGCTCATGCACGCAAACAGGCACACCAACTGGGCAGGTGAACAAATGATTACTGATCCAAGATGTGCAAAGCAGAAAAAACATGGACGGATATGCTAGACAAACAGCAATTTTTCATGCACGCTCTCTTGATCTCCTTAAACACTCATTTATTCCCTGCTGAGAGTTTCTCTCCCCACTACAAGCACTCACTTTTGGTTTATTAATGTACCTTGTTGTGGATCTTGCACTCTTATTTCCCTCTTATAGATCTCTTCCATGTTTGTTCCTTTAAGATACCCTAAGTTTCTTTCTCAGGCTGCTCCCACTAAAAACTCCTTGTTGCTTTTGTAAATGTCAGGACAAAAACAAAAAAAAAACTAAAATATATATAAATATTTCCCTAAATGCATTAATATGAGTTAAAGTGAAAAAGTAACACTGCCTAGACATAT
Organism: Poecilia latipinna; assembly: GCF_001443285.1. Classification (NCBI taxonomy): domain Eukaryota; kingdom Metazoa; phylum Chordata; class Actinopteri; order Cyprinodontiformes; family Poeciliidae; genus Poecilia; species Poecilia latipinna. Next base: position 171,064 of record NW_015113080.1, on the reverse strand, counting down.
TACAAATAGTGTTATATTTTTTTTTTTTTTTTTGGGAAAAAAAATTAATTCACAGAACCATTTATTTAATGATGTTCTCCATTTAAATTTTGGCAGTGTTAGTCCTACCTAAAGAGAACCTGTTTGCTTCACATCTCTGTCATTCTCTTACACACAGGCTCATTTTACCTTTTAATCTGTTTTTCCATATTTCCTCCGCTACAGTTTATACCCTAAATACTTTATTTCATCACATCTTAATATTTTGTGTAATTATTGCATAAGAACATGATTTTGATCACAAAAAAAAGATATTACCAAAAACATGAAATGACTCAGAAACAAACACTTGCCTAATGTTGCAAGCAGTGTGTTCGATACAGAGAGCAAAGACGAGAATTACAATTTTTTTTTTTTTTTTTTTTTTTGTTAAGTTGTTTCATTTTCTGCATTCTCCATCATTTTGGGGACTTATTAATTGAACTGACAAGCGATCATTGTGTGCTAATGTACACAACTAGCAGGGGTCAGTTGGAGGAGCAGTGGTATTTGCATCATGTTCTTAGATTATTATAATATAATGAATGAAAAGATGATAAACAAATCTGCTGCAGAACAGCAGCAGTGTTAGAAAACGACAGCTCTTCTCTGTTCTGGTGCCCGTGTGGCTCTATTTTCCACTCACCCTTTTGTCTCTCCCTACTTAATGTTTAATGTTCGTTCCAGGAACAGGACGGATTGTTTCCGCCTGCAGACATGCATGCAGCACGTTTGACCGCTTGACGGAGGATTGCTGGTGCATCGCTGAGCGAAGATTGGAAGGGACGCTGCAAGCTGAGGGGGCGCTGCTTCGGAGATGTGACAGAAACTGATTAGCTCATGTGTGTTCACACTGTCCTGTCGTATCTTTTAAGTTCCAACAAAACGCTGCAGCGCAACATTTTTGACACTTTTCCAATATAACAAAACACCCAGGAAACACTTTCTGTGGATGCTGAAAAAAAAAAAAAAAAAATCAAATCGCAACTCCTCCATAGATCACTCGCACCAGCAAAGTGGGTTTCATCATCTTGCGATGTCATTCATCATGTGGGTACGGATGAATGTTTTCACCGTTCAGCTCAAAATGCTGTGAAATATTTGTTTTTGACATATTTATCTCGGTTCGATTCATAAGAAACGTTATAAATCTTCCTTTTGTTTGTTTCTGATCAGTTCTATTTATGTCGACGCGCAAAAAAGTATTGTTGTTTTCCACTTTGCATGCGGACGCTGTCAAACGCACACAAGAATACAAGGCTGCACGATCCAACTTCGCGAACTCTTTGCTGTCAACGCGCTAGCATAACAGGAAGTACCGGAAACACTCTGTCCACTCACACGGTCGTTTAAATCCATGCAAACGTGGAGGAAAATGGAGACGGACGTGTTTGTAGCGTGAGCAACCATCAACTTGTCCTCAAGAACACAGCGTCCTTTTAAAGGAAAGAAAAGTGGAAGACCAACCTGCTGGATGAACGTGTGCGCCCCCTGCGGGCTGAGCAGAAGGATGGCTCTGCGTAACGTGTCCCGGTACCGATTCAGCTCCTCCGTCCTCATGGTGGTGAACAGGTTGGTGAAGACTTTGCTGATGTTCCTGTCCACCCGCTGCAACGCAACGTCAACGCCCTGACGGGACGTCTGATCAAGGAAGCCCTGCAGGCCGCGGATATCTGGGGAGACGACAAAGAGTCGAGCAAATGAGAACGTCTTTAGAAGTGTCAACAAACGGCACAAAGAGAATAAAGGCATTAAGCAGCTTTTCTTTCTTTGGGTTTTTTTTTTTTTTAACAATTATAAACGCTCCTCTGCACACATTCATCCTGACCCCAAACACAAACTTTGCAGATAACATTTTACGGTGAACATGAGGTGTAAAAAAAAAAAAAAAAAAAAGATCAATATCAATATCAAAAACTTATGAGCCCAGAAGTGAGTCAGAAAGCTGTTCATATCTCAAGACAATCTTTACATTCACATTTTAAAACTTAATATGGGTGTATGGCACTTTTTAAAGGTCTTGGCCTTGTCATAAAAACAATATCCTGTATACACACATAACTGAATATAAAAACATGTATTGAGTGCAACGCGGACCGCTGCCAAAAGCCATCATGATCTTCAATAAGTCTTTGTGAAGAATCGAAAAGAATGAGTTACAACAACTTTTGATTTCCCTGTGGGATCAATAAAGTATTTTTGAACTGACTTTGAATTTGAATAGGATTTCTGTGGCAAAGCTTGGAATAGCCAACCCAACATGAAGATGACCAGCATCTCTCCAACGGCATTTCTTCAAACCCAGCCTCAGACATTAGCCATCAACCGTTGAAATGGTGACAACCGACCACGATCCATGCGACAGCAGTTTTATGAATTAGCAGCATTTATTGAAATGACTGTGACTCATTAAACCGGCCCACAGACGGCGAGAAAACAGAGGACTCGAAGACAAACCGATTCGTACAAAGGTGGCTCTTGTTTTTGTAGCTATTGAAGGTGACTGAACCTCTGAGAAAGCATTGGCTCAATCTCTGCACCATCTGCGTCCCAACATGACAGCATCGCTTCTTCTTCTTTTTGTTTTTTTGTTTTTTTATTTGAGGCATCTTTCAAACTCTTTCTCAGATGCGTTTCTTTCTCTTTCTGCTCAGAAAATGGCAGCTGAGCTGGTTTCTGTACCGTTGGAGAAGCTGACAGGTTGTTTGGCCTGAATATCTCTCACTTTTTGTAGCCTCCCTCCATCTTTCTTAGTCTATTAGCACTGACAGCCAGCTTGTTCTGAGCGCCCACCGCCGCACTATACTCCTGAAAACCTTTTTTTTTTTCTTTTTTTCAGCTGGGCCATTTCATCTACTCTGCTCTCCCACCCGCCTCCCCCTGCGCCACATCTCCGGCCCGACAATAACCACCATTTCTGTTCTCCCTTAAATTTTCTTTCCATCGATCCAACTGTCACTCAAAGCATGCCTCCCACTCCTTCCCAGAAAATCGGCAGGGACGTTTACTCCCGGAGAACAAACGAGAAACTGTTTTATGAAATTTGAAAGTCAGCCCTCTGACTCACCCTTCCCCGCTGATTACAAAGGCAATACCTGAAGGCAGGCCCCGTGGAAAGCAATATTTTATCTAACTTTAGAACTTTTTATATCTCTTATCCAATAAGCGGTTCAACATTCTATAAAAAAAAACAACAACTTTGCCCTCTTATGAGAGGAAATAACCCAAAAGAAGGCATACAATTTTCCCACTCCTTCAAAATTACGTTTTCCTGAACTCGGCGGCAACACGTTGAAAGGTACAGCTCAGTGGAATCGGCTAGGTGGCGTTTGCATCCACAGCCTAAATCAACATATTGCAACTAATTCAGCACTCAGAGTTTCTGTCTTCACTTCCCAAAAAAAAAAAAAAACACACAAAAAAAAAAATTTTTGCTGAAAAGAGAGAAAGGAAAAAAAAAAAAAAAAAAAACTAAATCTGCCCTTTTCTTGAGCTCAAGCACTGGAACACCACAAGTGGAAGCAATTTAAAGAGCTGCTGCTCGCCAGCCACAGTTCAATTTCTCCTCAGCCACTTTGAGCAAGGCACGGTGGAGGGAGGGGGGCGGGGGGGTTGACATGCTGCTCTCTCAGCAGAAATGCCAACACTTATCTCTGCTCATCGGCGTCACGCTGACCTCTCCCCACTGAAGACCCGGAGCAGGTGAACCTTCGGCCAAGAGATTCAATTTGGATTCACACGACACGACTGTTGTCTTTCACGTACAGTGCAAATACCTTAAAGGCCAGCGATGCCTAATATTTGCATCATGTCCGGATGCAGCAAACATTGCTGATATTTGCAAGCCCTGCAGAAGGAATGTCGATAAATTTTTCAGCATGAATTTTTATTAGGTGGGAATCCTTGCCAGCTGAGGTTGGCAGGCCCTCAGGCTTTAAGAGACGAGAAGAAAAAAAAAGAAAAAATATCTTGGAAATATTATGTCTACAACCAAAGCTTGTTAAGTCTTCCCTGAAATTATTTCATCAAATAAATATTCACAGAAGAGACTAAGTAGCATTTTTTTTTGTTTGTTTTCTGATCACACCAAATTTTAATTGTTAAAATTCTAACTATCCTTGCAACCTTATGTAACATGACAAATAAGCAGCTGTTTGTGTTTATCTGGCACAAAATCAGATGAAATCAATGGCTGCCTGGACAGAGACTAAAATTACACACACAATCATGAAACTCCAAGGGTGAAAACAACCTTAACTTGTTTGTTTGCTGCAACATGGGTTTGCTGCAGACGGAACATCCAGAAATGTACTCCATTTCAGCTTATTTTTTTCTACACGTAAATTATTTAAATGGACTTTTTGATGCAGAAACTGAAAATGCTTGGGATGAAACATTTCTCAGTTTGGAAAAAAAATATCTATCTTTATATATCTATAAAAAAAAAAAACCCCAAAAAATCAATCAAGACCATTATTATTTCATTTCTAGGAAACCAACATATATTTATTGATATTTTAACAGTTTAATGGGTTTAATAATAGATTCTGGCACAACCTGGCACAACTTTAAGAACATTCAGATTTTTGATATGATCCAAAATGAAAAATGAGTTTGACGCCTCTGCATTTATGGCCTAAATGCATCATATCAGAATCTGCTGGATAAGAGTAGCTATTTTTCCTTTTTTAAAAAAAGCTTGGTGGGGTTTTTTTTTTAAAAAAAAAAAAAAAAAAAAAAAAAAAAAACAGCCGGTTACATCAAGAGCAGCAATGGCAGCAATCCCTTTTACTGTGATGCCAAATATATTAAGATCTGCAGTGGAATGTGTCTGCTTGCTCATAGATCAACAGACTGTGGGGGGAGATCTCGTTAATTAACTGTACGGACGTGAAAATACTGGAAGGAACAAAGTGAGGGCAGAGAGAGATGAGACAACAGAAGAAACACGGAGAATGAAAGGATGAAAAGAACGAGTGGTGGGTGTATTAGGAGGGATAATTGAGCCTTCTTATCCTCACAGGCGATGACAGGTGTGACATTTTAGCTTTGGAAAGCCTCTCTGTATTGGATATCCATGGAACACACACAGGAAATCATTTCTCCGTCTGCTGCAGCCACTTCTGCAGTACCTGTGAAGGCTTATTTTAAAATGAAACTTCTCTTGACTTCAGTTTATTTCCAACCCTCATCTACTATAAAAATGCGGGGAGCTTTTCCCCTGTAGTGGTTCCACTGCTTAACCAGAACTGGAGCTACACACAGTTTTCACCTGGTTTAAAGTTAAACGCTGTGGTTTTCCACATCCGGAGAGCGAGCTTGGTGTCATGTTTCACCACCTAAAGTTTCTCACTGGTGACTTTATGTTAGGCAGACATTGCCAATAACACTACGGTGTTCAAACTGAGTCCTATAGGGAGGTTATCCTGTTTTAGATGTTCGTCTGGTTCAGCAAACTGAATGATATATAATCTGTGGTAGAGTCAGCCAATTTAATAATTTTGTAACAGAAATCTGTGTTTTTGGCTGATCAGTGGTGACCAGTAAAAGAGCAGCTTGTAGAGATTTACTTATTTAAGAAATATGCAATTTCATAAATTATGATTGTGATTATTTTCAGCATCAGAAACCAGAAGTCAACACATTATGCAGGTCACACTGACCTACTTAAACTCTGTGAAGGGTCAATATTAAAATACTAAACACACACACGCAATCACAGGAAGGTTTGGGGGGGGAAACATGAAAATGTTGGGCTGTTTTACATCCTAACAACAAAGGAAAGAATGGAAAAAAATGACGTGAGTAAACCTTGTCATCAGTTATTCCATGCATCATTCCCTTTTTATTGTACATAATTTAACTTACTGACTAATTTCCTTCAACTTCTTTGTAAGTGTGGATTAGTCATGTTGGTAGAAATATTTGGTGTGAATGTCGTTTCAACAGCTGCATTAAAAATACTATTTTTTTTTTTACCAGAAGAACACTGGCGGTGTTCAATACTTGCTTTATCCCGACTGTAACTAGTGTTTTATGGATAATTTATCTCCAGGGGTAACCTTTGGAACATCTAGCTGCTTGTTTCCAAATCATTAGCATTCTTCACCATGAAAAATAGATTCTCCCACATTTTCTCTCTTAACAAAAAAAACAAAAAAAAAAGGTGGTAATAAAACAGCATTCCTGCAACCACTGGGTTTATTATTATTTACCTTCACAGAGATATATTTCTTCATTGCCGTTATCCACCCTCTGCTTTCCACAGAGGAAACTATTCCCTCTTGGCAATAAGGCAACATTCCAACATAAAAACTCTTCCATAAGAAGCTGCGGGATTACAGGATATAATGGTGTAGAGATGTTGGTACAGATTCATGATTTGCTTGGATTCAGCTCAGAGAAGTGATTTAAAAAAAAAAAAATTCTCTGACAGTGACATTTTCAATCTACAGTTGGCCAACTCTGCATTAAAGTTGATATTATGGTTTGTAGCTTTGGGGGCCTATAAACTCACTCCTCTAACACACACACACACACACACACAAACAAAATGAGTGATGCGATGATGTGCTGGATAATTCATTCAGTCTCCATGTGCCTCTCACATACATGCAGCTTGTCTCAGCGTGTTATCCTCAGAATCTCAACATTCATGCAGACGAACCCGCACATCAACAAGTCTCTCGCTAACCAGGATGATGTATAATTTAACTGCCAGGGTGCTGCTGCGTGATCGGAATGCGATGCCGACGCATGGAGCGTGTGAAATGCTAATGCGGGCCTCACCAACGCCCCTCGCTGCTCGGCTCCCGCTCCCCTGCCAAGGTGCTATGTAAATGAAGCCAATCAAAGAGCGGGCACGCACTATTACGGGCGCCGCCGCGAAGCTATCAGCCCGCCGTGTGAGGAGGCCGGGATGAGGGCGGCTCCCGGAACCCGGAGTGGAAACGAAAGACGGACTTTGCTCACGTTCCACATGTTGATGCTTAAGAGCTCTCATGTTTTATTAAGAAGATCTGTGAGAGCAGAGCCGTCAGTCCAGCCCGATTCTTTTTACATCCATAAACAGCGTGAGGAGGGCAGAGCTATATGAATTAAATATGCTCACTTCATTATTCATACTAAACAATTTATTCAGATGATATTAGTCCTTATGACGAGAACATGATGTGCACGCGGTCCTAATTACCAAAAAGCCGAAACGCGTCGTTGTTGAGACACGCAGCCCCTTCCTGCTGGTCAATTACAGTTTAGGCTGATGAAACCGAGACCATTACTTCATGTGACTCACGAGGCTTATCGTAATGCTGCTGGTGTACAGTTATATTGATGCTCTATTTAGGAGTTCAGGTCTTCAGGTCTTTATTGCTGCTGATAAAAATTCTTTCACCGGCGGCAGCAGAAAGACAAACGTGACTCCCATTCTGCCTCTCTATGCATTGCCTTCCAAAGTTTCTTTCCACAGTTTATCACATCAGATCCTCAAAGTTCAACAGTTTTTCTTCAGGTTTTATGCGATGTACCAACACAACAAAAAGCATAATTGTGAAGTAAAACGTCAAGTTATACATTTTTTAAAATGAAGGCGATCTTAAAAAATTCTGGCCATTTGTGTTTAGCTCCCCAGGTGCTTGGCTTTTAAATCTTAAAATCTTCTAACAGGTTTTCTTCCAGGACTCTCCTGTGTTTGGCTTCATTTGACTTCCCATAATCTCAACCAAGCTCCCTGTCTTTGATTAAGAAAACCATCCCCACAGCATAACGATGCCACCACCATGTTACTTACATCTGTGGAATGATGATGTGCAGTGTTACGGATTGTCCAAACCCTGCTGTACAGGAAAAGCAAATGGTTGAATTTTGGTCTCGTCTGACCAGAGTTCCTTCTTCCACATGGCTTACTGTAAACTACTATTAACTACAACTAATAGTCTTTCTCCAGTAGAAAGACTATCCCTCCAAAGCTGTGGATCCCTGTTGCTCCTCCAGAGTTACCACGGGTCAACTTGATCGCTTCTCCGTTTAAAGCTCTCCCCTCCTGGCTTGCCAGTTTAGGCTTTTGGCCATATCTTACGTTTACAGTGGAGCCAAACAGCTCGGAGATATTCAAAGATTGGGACGTTTATTTTATAACCCAACCCTGCCAAGTCACATTTTGTTTCCTCTAAAATCCCTGAATTAAACTGTATCTTGAAGAGACGTGCATCATTTTTATAGTTTGTTTCTGTTCATGTGTCTAAGCTGAATTGGACTGTTGGCAGTGGATTGAAATAAATATTCTTTTGGCGACGGGCAACCGAAGTATTGGCATGTCGCAGCCAAGATTATCTAATCATAAAAGAGACCCGAGCTTTAAAAAGGACGACTGAAGTGCTGGTTAGAAAGACGACATGCTGGCTCCCAATTCACACGTAGATGCATTTCAGAAATTATAGTTAAAAATTGCTTTAAATGTCTAATTGCCGTTTTTCCTGAAGCTTAAGATTGGCTCAGGATGGACGTCAACACTTTCCCATCATAGCACATTTCATTTCTTTGATGGAGTTTTGGTGATTATGCCGAGTGCAAATGACTGTCTTCACAAAGACAGCTTGGGTTTTTAAGTTACCATGACAACTGTAAATTATCGTAGGTTTTTTTATTTACTGGTGCGGTTGGTCAAAAATAACCTGTTAAAAGAAAATTGGACGAGTTTAATTCTTTAAAAAAAACAACTTTTCTTTTTAAAGAAGTTTGTAGAATGTCTACAAACTTCTGCTTAATGAACGATCAACTTTACACTAGAAAGACAAACAAACATTCAGGTAAGGCAGATGTGTGTTGATCTTTAAAAGCCAGGAAAAAGCTCCTTGATTAAACTTACCTGTAGCTACAGATTGAGCAGCAAATTAAAAGGATATAAAGAAAACAAACCACAAAAACCAAGACAAGACACGTAGAGTGGAACACGCCAAATTCGGCTGGGACTTTACCTGGAACTATACTTTCATCAGATGAGAACGTGTTTTCATTGGGTTATTTAACGAATACAATAAGAAAGTATAACATCCTTCAGCACAGCATAGTACAATTTAGCATAGAAAAATATTAAGTAACAGATTTGTTTTGTTTTTTAAGTTGAATAAATGTAGTAAAGGTAAATCTAGGCACAATCCGTTTTTCAAGTACATCCATTTATTTTCCGTCTCTTTTGTTCCCGTGTGCACAAGCTGTCACGCTCCTGACACCTGCTCTGTCGACGCTGGAAGTTGTAACCTAAGAGGAGAACGCCGCTGTAATTGCTCGCAGCAGATGAAGAGCAGTGCCCTTTTCAAACTACGCTCATAACAGACAGAGCTGCCAGGCTCGACTTGTTTCCACATTGTTGTTATGCGACTCTGCTGTGTAGTTCGACTTTCTCAGCTATTTAATTTATACAAAAGACGCTCTCTCCTGCTGAGCTCGTACATGTCAGGGACTTTACCTGCAGGCCGAAAGGAACATTTTGCAGAGGGATTTCGCTCCACCTCCGTATCCCTCAGTGATTGCATTGTTAGAGTCGTTGCGCAAAAGAAGAGATTGCATGACACGTCGAGGCTCCAACAAAACCAATGTGGTCTTTAAATGTAGAAGGTGCACATAATGAACCAATATCCTTGATTTAGAAAGTGCTGAAAACATAGATGTCTGTAGCCAGAATGGAAGAAGATGAAGTTCGGTGCACACAGTAAAACATGAGAAACTCATTACAAAGCAATGCAGTGCGTTTATTTGCTGTAACTGAAGCAAATCTAATAAAAACCCACAGGAATCATGTTTGTGTTATGCTACATTAAAAAAAAAGAAAAAAAAAATCCTGAGCTGTTCGCTACAGTAACAAGAACTTGTTCACTGCCTTTGATTGTCCCCAGGGGTTCGCACCATCTAAAATGAGAAAAACCATTTAGTTTGAGAAAATAAGTTTTGATGAAAGTCTGCAAAATGCCGTGAAACTGAGTAAAACTAGCGTTTTCTTGATATTGTCTGAATGCCTTTTTTAGCTTCAGTTTCGAATATAAATTCTCAGAGTGTTATAGTGAACTACCGCCACTAAAATGACTAAAAAGAAACATCCGCAATAATCTGCTACTGCCCATCAATCAGGATGGGCCACTTACACACAATATGAAGTCCATCACTGCACAACGAGAAAGAGGACAAGAGTTAAGAGAACTGGCAAAGTTCCCAGTGGTGAACATCCCAGCAAACTCACATCAAGGTCAGAGAATGCGACGTTTGAAGAAGTTGCAATAAATCCAAACAATTTCTTATGTTTATTGAGTTGTGTTTCTACAGATCAGAAAACTAGTTGTTTTTTTTTTGTTTGGTTTTGTTTTTAATCAAGGTAAATTAGAAGCAGCTGTACACTGCTGGTCAGCCAGCTCATTTCTCAACACAAATAACAGAATGTAATGGAGTGCAAACTAAAGGAGTACCCCTATTCCTCTTATTAGCCATTTTAAGACACATTGGCGAGCTGTGACTTTTCCAGCTGACTAATTAACCAGGTATATATAGTGTTAATATTATGGTACTCTATAAAGACTGGACAGTCAAAGAGACAGAATACTGTAGGTGTTGTACAGTTTAGCAGTGAGAAAGCTTAAATAAGAAACCAATGAAATAAGTGAGTGATTTTTGCCACTAACATGCCGGAACTCATGTTGTTTTCTATACTACGTCAAAGAAAGAAAAATCTTCCCCACAAAGCAGTGTTTATCAGAGACTACATCCAGACTTTGAGGCCTGCCTACAACCAGTCCTGTTCAAGCCAGAGTGACCAACACAACTTCATTGGCTGACTTGCAACAAGGGCTGGTGGAAGGATGCCATTTATTGACAAGAATTGCTTCTTACAGCAAAGAGATAAAGGATCAAACACAAATGTCTTTACCTCTAATGCTACGCTTGAATAACACTAATTCACAGCGACTGTCATCTCAGAGCCCTTCACAAGACAACAGGGTCCAATGTGCATTCAACTACGTCCAATCAAATTCAGTCTATATTAAGTTCCAATCAATTCAATTTATTAAAACGTAGTGACACAGTAGGATTCAGATGCAGCTACAGCCCAGTTATGTCAAACTCAACACGTGAAATGGCAATCCAAAAGTACTGTAGCTAATAATTAGCATTACTGCATTTTTTTTCTATTCAGTTGTTGCTTCTCTGCTACCTCGTAGCAGCACAGACTATCCTATATTGTCGTTTAAAATCATTGAACATTTTGGTTTTACAATGGGAAACTGCAATACTTTTACTGAAGACACATTGTGGGAATGTCAAGACCACCTAACTTGTAACAGTAGCAAAAAAACAACAAAGAAACTGAGGTATAAAACCTCATAAAAGAAAAGCCACCACGATTTTGACTCTGTGAAATTCTGTGCTCCTTTTCTCTAATCCTAAGAGTTGTTTGTCTACCTTTCAGACTTATCTTCTTCCCTGCATAACGAAAGAACTCACGGCCAACCGAAGCCGCTTGCCAGACAGTTGGATTTAAGTTCATGTACCTGAGCATCACTCGGCTTTTTGTTTCAGCTCCCAGAACTATCTGCGGACTCACCGATTGTCGATAAAGCCTCGAGTTTGCTCGGCAGATAAAAGCAGGAGGAGATGGGGGGTCGACTGCGACTTTCGTGCATTTGTGCAGAGAAGCGAACGCACTCACTTCTTAAAAAAAAACCCCCCAAAAAAACAAAAAAACAGAAAACACTGCCGCCCTTTACAGCAGAGCAGCCACAGAGGGCAAAACCTGACGTGCGGAGGCGGAGGAGACGCCGTGAGTGCCGACATTAAACACGGAAGGATTGAAATCACGGTAGATATAACCTTTAAAGGAAAGGAGAGATGTGACAGAGGAGAGAGGGAAACATCACAACAAAGCAGAATGAGAATTGATCCATAAAAATACTAAGAGGCAAACCCTTTCGCCATGACCTCAACACAGATTTTCACTCTGAGCGATGACTCCGTTTGTTATTTGATATTCAAAAATGAAAACTTTCAAACAGACGTAAACGCTACAAGGAAGAAATTTAAAAAAATACAGCGACTTCAACTATAGGCGTACAATGCCTTGCATTTTGTGACACTAAAATATGTTTGCAACAAAGAGGTCCTCAGTCGATAAATCTTGAGCTAGCGTTAAGAGCAATGATCACAAACGCAGGCCACATACTTCAGATTATTTGGAGAGCACTGTAGGGATGTGAATAATTTTCCCAGGTTCCACATGAAGGAGATATCCAGATTTGGATTATATCATTTCAATCACATTTTTTTGTTTGAGAGGTTTGTGTTACTACAAACAAAGCAAGTGGGAGTTACTGTGTTTTCTTTTCACTTAAGGAAAAAAAAAAGACACAACTCTGTCCTCATTAGAACTTTAACTTCAGATCTATAACAGACAGGCTTAATATTTATATTGTGAGGGAAGTGGAGCTGCTCATGATGCTGCTGTGGATTATGAAGGAAGGTTGATAATGTCTAATATTTCTTGCTCACCTTGTTTCTTCCCCACACATCCAAAATTAACCACTGGATGAAAAAGAAAGATATATATATATATAAAAAAAGAATCAATAAAAACAAAGCAAGACCGGCACTTTCAAAAGAAAAAAAAAGAAAAAATCCCAGTCATTTTCATTCCAGTTCAAAACATTGTTACTTTTTAAAGTCAAACCCGCGGCTCTCGATCGATCTGTTTGTTGGCTCCCAGAAACTAGAAAGCTGAAATAAGACGGGGAAGGGATTAAAATAAGCAGCGAGGAAGAGACGCGGAGGGCGACGTCTCGCTAACGAACACTCGGATGCTCCGGAGGTGCAGTTTACGAATGCTTTTGTGTTTGTGTTCCAGTGCTAATGGAAAAAAAATAAAGCCGAAGCCTGAGCAGGTGCGGAGACAAACAATTAAACGGCAGCGGCATGACGCACAACGCGAGCCGCGCTGCATCTCATTCATCAGGACGAAACCCATTTCGCCTCGCAGCAGCAGCTCCCGAAACTTCACGAACTCTGGGTCAAAAAGATTCAGAACTCGTTTCTTTCCAGTCAGTTCAGTCACCGCCGTGCACCTGCGCTCCTCGCCTCTGATACACTGTACTTACTGTTACGCATCCTGAGTGTTTCCTTTGATTAAAGACAGCATAAAATTTGGCTTTTTTTCCTTCAGACTAAATCAACACATCTAATCTCTGCGTCAAAAACACACACACACACACAAAAAAGGCTTTGAATGTCTGACTGAAGAGGATGGATTCCCAAGCCTTGTTCTTACAGTAGAATAGAGTACGTGATCCACCGTGGAAGAAAATCATTGAGCTGAATTGAAATAATGTTCCTCAGGAAAGAATGAGAAGATTCTTGCATTTTTCTCCCCCTTCAGTTCGGATTATAATGAAATCACTCAGAAAACCTGGAGGAAGAAGAAGAAGAACAGTTATGATCTCCAGTCCCTCAGACGGTACCGCTTTAAGAATTACCTTCCTTTAACAGCCGACTGAACCACATGGCTACTTGAGTAAACAATTGTCAAATTCTGTTTGGTCAGCAAGCTGGCTGCAGCAAACTAGAGTATTTTTTTTTTTTAGTCCTGATTTAAAGGACTAAAATTCTCCTGCACATCTTATGTTTCGGGGAGTTTGCTCCAGAGTGGAGGAGCATGCATACTTGACAAGCAACTCAGAGTTGTATTTTGAACCTGGACCGGCCAGTGCATTAATAGACCAGCATTTTAAAATCTAAATTCTAAAATGTTGGTTTTTAAATCTATTCCTTGATGATCGATGGTGAGACCCAACCCAAATTTTAGCTCCTTCTAACCAAGATCTCGTTCTTTTAAGTTACGATCCACATCCTGTGAGCATGGATGAGGGCTGGGACATGGATAGACCAGTAAACAACAGTTTGTTTGGTTTTTTTTTTTTTGTTGGTTTTTTCTGGCCCGGTAGTTTATGAGAAGACAAATTAGTGCCGCCCTTATATTATTGAACACTCATCTTCTGCTCTATTCTGTAATCTGCTGTGAATACGGAGGCAACAAATCGTATCCGCATGTAATTAAAGTCAAAGCAAAACTGTTTTTAATGCCTGAATCACTTAATGGCTTTGCATCCTCAATGACAAAGTAGCTTCAAGAATTGGCGGAATACATTAGGAACAAAACAGATATTAGATACAAAGTTTGACCTAAATACCACCTGCAATTACACAATTCAAAGATGAACGTTCTCCAAATTAAGAGTTGTGGGTTTTCGTTAAGTAGGAAATACTAACCAAATTCGGTAACGTCGCATTTACACATTTTCTACTTTATTTCGCCACCAGTTTGCGTTTCTGCCCATCATTTCTCATCTCTCCTCAAATTTCAGGCTGATGAGTCAAACAGGCAGGTGAGCAGCCGGATCTCTAACCAGGTCGGAATAGCCCGGTTGGGATGGAGGGATGCCGTGTCCACGGACAGACCATTACACCCATCAATCAGCCGGTCAGCTGAAGTGCTCACCCAGGACAGAACACGGGGTTGTGGAGGAGGGGAGGAAGGGTGGAGGGGGAGAGATAGAGACAGATTTAAGAGGCCTCTGCTGGGAAATTCATCACTCCTGGCAGAGTCCTCCATCAGAGACAAGGAGGGAAAAAAAATATTCTGCAATCACTTTGAATGCTGATGCCTCATCCTTACACGGTGGCAAAATGAGTTCTCAGTATCAAACTGCTCTCAGCAGCCAGGAAAGTCAGGAACTCAATTTTTGCTTTGATCTATAATTGCATATATTAAACCGACACATTAGTTATCAATAAAAAGCTAAACCAAACATGAGATCACACCTTATGTCAAAAGCTTGCAAGCTAGTTAAGGACAGTCGGTGAGCTTTTTTCTGCTTCACATGTGAACTCTCTCACATTTTGTATAATATACCAAAAGTACCCGAATAACATAGGTGGTCTTTTTAAGTTGCAAAATCGTCAGATGCACTCTGGGTTTCATGTGCTGCTCCTGCACGACCCCCTGCTGTCCCCGCCGCTAGCCTCTTCCTCCATCTATTCGTTTTAGCTTCCCATCAGTCATTTTACCTCAGATGGCTTCTCAAACTACAATCCGTCTGTCTATTTCTGTCGCTGGTCATCATGTTTCCAGGCCATCTTGGACTCCAACAGTGACTTATAGTCTTCAGGTGAGCGCAGTAGCTCAGTTACTGTAACTCTGAAAAGGATGCCTCGCGTTCAGGTTCAGCTCCCAGTTCACTCAGAAGAAAGACGATCCAAATGTCCTTTGTATGAATACAGCACATACAACTGATATACAAATAGGTATGATAAAAATGTTTGTGACATCGGGGATCATTGTAATCAAATCCATTATTCATGTATTCCAAATTGAGCCCAATGAAGATCTGAGCCACAGGTCATTTACACCTCAAAACCACTAGAGGGAGACAAAATGCTTGCAACGCGATCTTTGGTGTACACTATGCATTAACACTGTGGTTTCCAACGCCGGTCGTCAGCAGAATACTTTAGTCAGCTATGAGACATGGTTTAGATAAAACTACAGCCAGGAGTGATGATTTGGAAGGATTATGATTTTAATTCTTTCGCACCTTTCCTCCTACTCCTCAGCCAGTGAACAAACCTGGTTAACTGTGCACTCAATATTTTTCTCATTTAAGGCAAGCACAAGGGATATTGGCTTAGATTAAGTTTCCATTGATGGTTAGATCCTATAACTCAAAACCTGCTTAGAAGTCCTTGAATTTCCAATCAGATGGTACAAAACCTAGTACAGGTCTCTTTTTCCATTTGTTTTCTGTGTTTTGTCGAATGTTTTGCTAAGGGGTCATTATGGTTTCAAAATGTGACAAAATTATCATTAAATTAACAATTTGGAGAACACACACATAGAATTTACTTGTAATGCCTGTGGTATGGCAATATGTTTGCAAAACTAATAGATTTCTTTACTTTCTCTTGTATGGAGATCTATGTTAATCAATGCCTTGCTATCCACCCCTATGCACCTTTGTTCATCATGGATGGCTGCAAACCAGTGACAACATCATGCTGTTCTCCAAGATGTCAAAATCTCTGACATTTCTCCAGAGGCGCCCATGCCGCCGGGCCTGCCTTTGTGGCACTTGTTGGTGGAGAGTCACTTGGTCTGATTTTTTTTCTGAACCTCTAGTACTTTGGTGCCTTCATGGTGTCATATATGTTGTGGCTTGGGCCACGTGGCCAGTATCCGAGGCCCACACAGAGCAGGACTTGTGCAATGTCAATTAGGCTTCTTGTATTTCAGGGGATAGCGATACACCATGACATGTTGAGCAGCAAGGCCATGAAGTGATGAGATCATAACCTAGATGGCCAATTAAAGATGTACTAAACAATTACGTGTGATTTGTCTGATGTCAGGGAATGGACATGATCAGTGTTATCACAAGTCCAACCACAAATAGGACAGAGTAGCCATGCTTCTCTCATTTCTTCAAGGTGGAATTAACTGAACTTCACCTCATTTGTATTTACTCAGATAGTCTGCCATTGACATGTGATGGTTTGGAGGTACTTAAGAGTGACAAAAATATTTTACAGCATTTTATGTTTCTTCTGCAGAGATCAGAGAATGTATAGATGCCACAAAGTGTAACCCGAGCTGCATTTTCAGGGAGCCAAGCGGTTAATCTGTTTCACCTTTTGTTTTTCTTCTTCTTCTTCATCTGAAAGTGACACAGAATCTGAAGAGTCACAAATCGCATTCAACAACAACTTTAAAATACAGGTTTAAAATTGGCTTCTGAAAAGGTTGTCAGAGTTCAGCGTAATAATGGACCTGTGGCCCCAAAATACTGTATTTCACTTTAAACCCAGTCATCACTACACCTTCGATTTTCTTTCCACACTCAGAGAAAAAAAAAAAAAAAAGCTGAGAAACGCACAATTTCTGATTAGACTTTTTGTCAAATGGTACCGACAACTTTCTACACTGTGGCACAAGCATAATGATAAAACATAAAATAATAATGATAATAAAAAAACTTTTAATTGAATAATAAGTTCATGATGGACGTTAGCAGTTTCATAGACAGACATGCACATAGTGCTGATTGCAAAAAAAAAAAAAAGTGTGATTTAAAAACTTTTTTGTTTG
>NW_015113080.1:141718-150028 GCF_001443285.1 Poecilia latipinna | reverse complement strand
GATCGGCGATCACCGATCATACACTTTTTCACGGAAATCGGCCGATTATGATTGGTGGCCGATCGATCGGCACACCTCTATGAACAACCATGAAAAAGCTCTAGAGAATGATTACATTTCTTGACAACAAGCACACTGAAACCTCTTAGAGTTTTGTCCGCCTGGTTTGCGTTTAAACACTCGATGAGCTTTTTAACAGAAATTAATAAAATCACTGAGCAGCTAATTAATAAGCAGACAGAGAAGGTAACTGAGGAAGACCGCAAAGTGTTAATGAAACAATCAAACCAATCAATATTTAATCAGCCATAACATGGATAATGAACTCACTCTCTGACAAAATGACAAGCTCATATTGTCTTCATCGTTCAAGTATGAGCATCTTTGATGTGTTTTTACAGTGTTTCGTTCTGCTATTGTGGGACAACTTTGGGTCACTTCTTGATAAATGTTTAGGAACGTCCATCTAAAGGTCACTAATTTCTAATGCGTCCCCAATCATGGTTTTTTTTTTTTTTTTTTAGAAAAACAAACATCTTTAAAATTCGGCTGATCAGAACGTAAGCAGGCCAGACCTGTAGCCATAGTTTCAGTATTTACTGTGCAATTAAAACATAATGTAGGTAATATTTTTAAGGTCCAGGGGAGTTTACTCTCTTCTTTTTGTACCTTTTATTTCACCGTGTCTAAACAGTCAAAGTCAGATTACAAGGGAGAAATTTAGTCCAGTAATACATCCTGTTCAAACACACCTACAGTTTTTCAGTAGATTTAAATGCAAAATATATTAAATCCGACTTCTGTTTCAGCCCATTTCAATGACTATTTGAATTGTTAATTTGTTTATGCTGGGATATTGTACACACTAAAATCACAGGCGCAAATATAATAACGGCTCCAACCTGTAGGAAGGCAAAATTGTGTTTTTAATCTTGAGCGTAACCAGAGACGTTCTACTGCTGCCTTTGTGAATTTTTAGCATAGATCCTGCAGGAGTAATGTGTTTCACTTCTGTTAATGTTAGACATTCTTCCTGAGTTTGGAAAGAATTTCCATTTTCATTTAGAGTTTTAGCTGCCGTAAAACAATTGGGAGTTATTAATGGCGGCTACAGAACCCTGGGTTGTACCAGATTAATTGTGAGGGAAGGAAGCCTACATTTGTGAAATCCAATTAAAACTTAGCTATTACACACTCGCGCAGAGTTTTGAGTGACTTCACTAAAGTTAGAGAGAAGACGTGGAAGGATCATCAGTTGTAGTTTGATATAGACTGTTTTCCTTCTCGCCCTCAGCTGGGCTGAGAAAGCCTTCAGCAGGAGAATTAGTTTAAAAATCAGGTTCCAACTGGTAGACAGAGTCAAAACAGACAGTGCACAAACAGATTAACAGATCTTTTGTTCTGATTTCATCGTTTCCTGTCACGTTCTGAAGCAGTGAGCTGTGATCTCTGCTGACTTCACAGAAGACAGAATCTGAATGTTGCATTTGTCTGGTGATGGGGTGCGGCCGTATCTCAGCTGTAGAGAAGAGGTGACGCAGCGGCAGGTGAGGTCGATTAAAGAAACGGCGTTGTGTGTTTAGGGTCGGTCTCCGTGTCTTTAATTACAGGGATATGGTGAGTCCCAGAGGCGGAGACCAGGAGAGCTTTGGAAGTGTGGACTTTACGCACAATCCGTAGCTTTACCAAACTTGTGTGTGCCAAGCAATTTGTTAATAAACGCTCGACTGTGCCAGAAGCTGCCTGGGGTTATTTGTGGGAAGGAACCTCGTAGCTCAGGCTATAGTTTGCAGAAAAATTACACAGAGTAAAAAAATAAAAAAACAGCAGAGATTTAGAGTGTTTTCACACCTAGAGTTCATTCTTTTCTTCCAGAATCAGTTGATAAGTGATACTTTTGACAATCCAAACTTTGCTTTAAATGACCTAGACACTTTCAATGTACCCAAAAAGGTTCTTGGTAAAGTCAAAAAAGATAAAGGTTCTTAGCGAGGTAATGTAAAAAAGTCTCAAAAGAGATTGTTCAAACAGAACACGCTGAGGGTAGTTTCCAGAGTTTTAATAAATGCCACAATAATAACACCAATGGTTTCGCTGTCAACCATAGACTACAACCCCTACAGGAGTTCACTGGGAACCTGGAAAACAAAAAGATCTTTTGAAATATAGAAACGTCCAACAGAAAATGACTTATTGCCTCAACAAATTATATATATATATTTTTTTATATACATCATATATTCTATTGAGGAGGACAGTAGATGTTGGAAAAGCTGCTAAACTGAGCGCAAATGAAGCCTATAGGCCTCAACAGGCAGGCTGTCTGTGATAGGTCAGCTGTTTAATGTCACAATCACCGTTTCCTGCTGAAATCGGCTGACTCGGACAGAATTTCAGCAACCAGGTGGGCCTGAAACCGAGGGTCTGTGTCAGCACAGAATAAATCACTGTCTCATCGCTTCGGCTTCTCTTCATAGTCAGGCTTCCATGGCGAAGGAAGATGCTGCCTTGTTGGCTGAGCATTTACCAAACAAAAGAATTCTAATACGAGCAACGTCGTACAAGTCATCCAAACAACACCATTACACAATGGACTGAGTTCTTCTTAAAAACATATCGTTTGTCTCATCTTCATTTTATACTAAGTGTTTCCATCCATGCTGGTACAGCTTTACTCACTCTGAATAACATTTCTGCACATTTTTAAATTACCCAACTCGGTTACATATTCCGTTTGACTACAATGTGTTTGTTGTAATTTTGCCCTTACTGTCGCTTATTTTTATTCTTTATTCTGTTTTACCTTTATTCTGTATCCTATCTTTATGTGACTCTAATTACTTTGATTGGCTGTCACTTTGCTGCTGTTGCTCAGAAACTCCCCCGTTGTGGGAGAATAAAAGATATTTCTATTCTACGATCAGCTGAATTTGAGAGTATTGTAATATAAAAAAAAGACCAAATCGGACTGAAATTTGATCTGAACCTGAACATGTGATTCAATTGTGTGTGAATGAACACGCAATTTAAACTGCCACCATGTAATTTCACCAAGTTGACCTAAATTGAATTGTAATGGAGAGATTTCCAATCCGGCATGACTGGATTCCCAGTTTCAGAAACTCTGCTTAAACCTCACCAAGTCAGAGCTGTCGGCACCAACTAATTATCCTGCAAAATCTCTGCAGGACACTTATCCTATTGTGAATTATTTTTCCTTTTTTGGAAAGGGAAAATGAAATGTTTTAGCAAACGAGGCATTTGCTTGCACTAAATAAACACGACGACAGGAAAAGCTCAGGTAAGACGAGCTGCAGCACAGTCGGCAGGGAACACGTGAATGAACGCCGTCGCGTGTTCTAGCGCATACAACACAGACGTGGCTGCGCTCCATCTGTTGAATGGACCGAGTTGTAGCAGATGAACAGGGAGACTCTGCCGTTTAATCTCCGTAAATGTAACTTCTCCGCATTAGCAGACGAGCGGTGGACCAAACAGCTCATTAAAGCGAAGGACTGACCAACAAAGCTGCCGACCATCTGCTCAGCTGACTCGCTGGTATTTCGGAATGAGATCCGCCGTGTACCCTGTCAGTGAGTGGGAGTTATTTACCGAGGGTGTTAGCGGAGTCTCAGTTCCCAGCAGCTTCACTGGATAAATCTGCTTTAAATGCAGCAGCGATGACTCATCACATGAGCGCGTGCGAGAGAGGGCACGCTCGCCTGCTGCAGCGTCACAGCCAGGCTCGGTTCTTTGTGTGCGTGCCTGCATGTCCGTGTGTATTTGTTTGGCAGGTGAAGCAGAAGGAGATGAATTGTGCCCCGTGCCTCAGAGAACTGTTTAATAAACATTTTTATTAGCTCCTTTCACATGGCCGCTGTGAACAAGGCAGGCGGCCGGCGTCTGAACGCAGCACCGTCGGCTGCAAATCCCCACCGCAGCCGGGGCGCCGCCGAGGAACGCTGGTCAAAGCTGAGCAACAGGATTTAATGGGCCTCCTAGGCCAATAATGGCTTAAAGCATTATGAGATACTAAATGCCAAATGGGCAGTGTTTTTTTTTTTTTTTTTTTTTTGTGCCTATTTTCCAAACATAGCATGAACAGAATAAACCCCCTTCTAAAATGAAGCAATTATGCGGAGGGGGCGCAGACGAAACAGGGTCTGAAAAACTGCTATTGTCAGAGTTTTGTAAAGATTAATGTGTGAAACCGTCACAATTTGAAGTAAATCTGTGTTGAGAGTTTCAGGCTCTCTGCCAGTCAACCACTTAAGGTTTAAGTCTTTTGGACAACATCGTGACAAAGGTGTTTTCCCTTCACTTCATCTTCCCCCGGAATTAGGCTTCGTTTTATTTTTTTTTTTTTTTTTTTTGAAGGACAAAAACAGTGAAAGTGACGTCACAGTCATAGAACAGCCATTTTTCAGAGTGGATAATTGGCGTCAATGGTTTCTTTAAAGAATTTGATCATCATAATTGCATTATCAATTATCAATTGATAATTTTGCAAATCTAATGGAAACACTTTGTGTCACACGAATCACGTGAACTAACAGTCGGATGTTGCCACTGAAACAAGCCACGCAGAAGTGGAGGACAGGAAGTAGTTGTGGGATCTTGACACATCGTGTTTTTTAATAACTTGTCGCATGAACAAACTTATTAACGTGTGATTTTATTTGCATTTCTTATTTAATGGAAACTTATTTGAATTTATTTTTATTTTTTTTCAAAATTATTGGAATACAGACAAAGTTTTGTAACGGGAGTGAAAACTGTGCAATGTTTTAAATAGAACCTTACGAATTTGTTGAAGGCGAACCAGTTATGTACCCGTTGATGACGTCTTCCACTGGTTATTGTTGAGCCTCTTGTATCCTTGTTTCAGAATGTTTCTGTACATTGGGGAGTTATTTCTGGTGCAAATGTTCTTTTTGTTTTCCGACTTCATGGAAGAGAACGATGTGTGCCGGGTTCTGTCCAGTGAATTGTACAGTGAGGTATTTTTTGTGCTTCCTTGCCTTAAGACATAGGATGAAATTGTGCTAATTCCTGCATATTTACACTGTACGTTGACTAAAGTGCTCTCTCCTAATCAAATAATCAACAACAGATAAAGCATATATTGTTCTGCGTTGTTTTCATTGATGCATTGCTTTTCCAAAGTCAATGATAACGATCGAAATGATCCAGATCATATATATTTTTCCCTATGACAAAAACAGCTACGGTTGCATGTGTGGCACTTGGATCCAGCGCCTTTCAAATTAAAGCATTCCTCACATCTTGGTGGGCCAATCAGGCCCCGCAAATGTTCAGCACTGCAACGTGTAAGACCATTAACAGTCTGTCTGGGTGCTGTTTAACCTGCATTTCCTGCAAACAAATTTAGTCAGGGACTAAATGAGGGTGATGACATTGAAATCACATCTGTTCCTCACTGGGCCAACCGGGCAAATATCAGGGGAAAAGGAGCCGATCAGGAAGAAAAAACAGCTGTCGAATGTGGAGGGGGAAAAAAAGAGCAATCAGCAACGTTGGAGACAGATTTACCGGCTCCGCCCCCACAACCCCCAGTCTATTCATCATCCAACGGCAGCCATATTGGCATGGAAAGCATCGCGTCGGGTGGCCGTGGCGGTTGGTGTGAAAGTCTCCTCGAGCAAATAATTAAACTATCAAGAATCACAAACAATCATTAATTAACCGGCTGAACTTTAAGTGAAGCTTGTTGTTGAACTGAGAGCAGATGGCTCGTAAAGCATAACCTTCAGATAAAGGTCAACGCCGTAAAATATTTTTCAAAAAAAAAAAAAAAAAAAAAAAAAAACCAATTACGATTAATAAGCCATTTCCTGTCGAGTGAAACCGGGCAAACTGTCGTGTTTAAATAAGACTGACAGCATTTAATTACAGCTTCCTGTTGATCTGCTCATTACGAGGCAACTTGCTGATGGTTTTACAGCTCAGACTTAAATTAAAAGGACATAAATTCACTTCAATGCTCGGGGAGATCCACTTTTCTCTGGGTTCTCCGTCGGTGGACAAGCAGCTGTCACTTTGGAGCTCCGTATAGATAAACGGACGCAAATAAAACACCAGAAGCATAAACTTAAAATAATGTCAATTCAAAGCTAATTAGCTTGGACAGCGTTTAACTGCGGTAGTATTTTCTGCGACGATAAAAAAGTGATCAGAACCTGCTGACTTTGCCTGAAAGCTTGCAAACAGACTGAAACATCTGCACTTTAATTAAGCGTAATGATGTTCATGCACCAACCGTGGGGCACTTTATGCCGTGCAATCACAACTGCAATAACAACTACAGATGCCACATTCAATATTTTATGGGAGTAAACAAAACCGGAGCCAGTTTCAGGCCAGCCCACACCGGTGTAAACAAACCGTCTCGATGGAAGGTCTGCTGACATGATCTTCATCTGTCCTAGCGCACAAGGTCAAAAATTCAAGTCTTTTAATTCAACATATTCAACTTTTTCAGTCTGTGCTTTGGTCTGCTCCAGTGTGACATACCCAGAAGACTTTTGATGGGAGTTTTTCCAGGAGTCATCCTAACCTTCTATGCAGAGAAGCAGCGGCTCTCCTTCAAGCTCAACCACGTGATGATTTAAAGGAGAAGTCTCTCTTCAGCCTCTTGTGCATGTTGTTTTGCGCTTTTGGTCACAATTCAGGTCTCCTAATGAAAGATAAGGGTATTTAAAGATGGAGCAGTAAATTCGGTGCTTCACCTTTCGGACCAGGGGGTCACACAGAAGGTAAAAAGTGACCCGTTACCCTAAGATGTGTGTGCTGGGAACAAAGTCTCATGATCCCCTCTGCAAATCGGGATGTTTTGGTTCGCGAAAAAGCAGGAGAAAAGCCACTTCTGTTTCCCCGGTTCTGCACGCACACACACATTTAAAACATCTTCTGTAAACGTCCAAAGTCTGACTTGTCCCCTCCTGCTGACTTTTTCAGCTTTTCCTCTTTGCGTTTCACGCCAGGCAAGTTTGATTCTCAGAGTTTCACAGAGTCGCAATTAAAGATGCTTCCCATCCACTCAGAGGCAGCCATTTATCTCTACTAATCATAATCAATGCATCTGGCTTTAGTCTGCTGATAACCCTTGGTGACGGCTCAACTCTGTTAGACTTTAGCAATTACAATGTAATGTGGTCTCCAGACATCTGATGCATTAATTTATTAAGGGATATAAAGATGCATTATGCCCCCACGGCTTGGGGGAGGGAAGCCTGGCTCATGTAAACTGACACTCGTTCATTTCAACTAAATGTCACTGTTACGCACTTCCAGCCTTCAGATAATGATTAGAAACTGAAAATTCAGAGCAAACATTTCAAGGGAAGAGATGCAAAACAGAGAAAAATCAATCTATGTAAGCAAGATAAGTTTGGTCAGTGTTTATGTATTCGTTGTAAAATTTGATCTTAACATTTACTTAACTTTTATTTTATTTCTACATGAGTTCCTTGAATAAAAGTGTTTAAATTAAAGGTTGGATTTTTATTTTGGCAAATTTCTAGTCACAAAAAGAGCTAAATATCGAGTCAAAGCCTCAAACAATGCAGCTGCCAATGTCTAAGTCATCTGACTGAAAAAGTTATCCTGAACTTTGTTCAACGTTTCTGTCTCAGCCCAGCAGAATTTACTCAATGTAATCCCTGTTGGCTAAAACCAAATCTCAGTAACACTGCATTGTTGAGTCATTGTTAAAACAACATGAGTCCATTATAATTTCCTACAGGCGCCTTTTGATAAACAAACAAACAAACCAAAAAAAAAAAGAAATAACTTCCAGTACAGACTCAAACTCTTCTGTTGTAAGAAGCTGAGAACACGTAAACGAAGTATTCCTTTTACGGCCGTCTTGTTAAAATGTCTGTTGTGGTCTGTATGTTTTCATTCCACCTATTTGTGTTGGAAAATAAATTACGCCACAGATTTTCATCTTTTTTATTTATTTATTTAAAGGTGTCATGAAAAGAGCAATAAAAGTTTTCCGAAAGAATCTGGAGTGAAGGGAACTTCATCAGGAAGCAGAGCGGAACATGAAGCCGCGGCGATATGAAAACACTCGCCTCGGCTGAGCGAGCAGAAGAACAAAAACAGAGCTCAGGTTCTGGTCTGTTTGCTGTCTGGGATTATCCCACCTCTCTGCTTCCTCTTCCTCAGCGAAGCTTCTTTACTCGATAACAAATGAAGAATAAAAACAAAGCCCGAATTCATCTGAAGAGATTTGTTTTGTTTTGTTCCGCAGGATCAGAAATCTAGAAGGCAAACATGTTTGGA
>NW_015113080.1:126524-137854 GCF_001443285.1 Poecilia latipinna | reverse complement strand
AAAGCCCACATCTAAATATCCATTCATGGACATACTGTAAGTGACGATTTATTGATTTGCACTTTAGAAAATATTTTTTTTATTAAACAGCAATAATAATTCTGCAGTTTGCACAAAAATGTATACATGAATAATAATGTAAAATGATAAAAATAAAAATAAATCATCCAGGTTTGTAAACTTTTCACTTCATCTACCAAACAGTTACGTTTCAGTTTCTGATTTTGACACCAAACCAACGTCGTGACTGATGCAGCCTCAGCTGAGACTATAAGCTAATTTGAGCATTAGCAGGCTAGCACTGCAAAAAGGCGACTTTGTAATGCATCACTTGGCAACGGTTCCGTCAAACTTTCAATCAGCAAGGGAAACGTACCATCAAGCTGACAGAAAAACACAGATGTCCCATCTTTTGCCCGTTCATTCAGCCTTTTTATTTCCTCTCTAAAACTCAGTCAAGCACCTCAGCTAAGATTGATCTTCCGCCATTCATCATATTATGTTTACAGATCATTTTTTGCAGTATAGCCTGATTGCAGTTTCAGGAAAAACGCAAAACAGATTCAGCAAATTTCAGATGTAGCGTCAGAGGAAAACATTTCAGGTTACTTGAATTCTGCCCCCACCCCTTCCTCCTCGCCAGACTTCAGCTAGACTGACATGCTGAACATGCTCAGAGATTTCTTTGTAGAAAATAACTCCTATATATATGTTTATTTTACCCACATGGAAATAAACATTAATTTCATGAGACTACAAAATACAAAAACAAATTTAAAAAATATATGATTTGTTTTAATTGATCTATAGGGGGAACATTAGCGCATCAGTTTATGTGGACAGCAGAAAAACAACAGCTGATAAGATCTAACAGCCAATTAAATACTGAAAAAACAGCATGAAAACAAACCGCAAATACTCACTTCTTTGCAAATATACTGTCAACTATAAATGAGGGGAACATCATCACACAGTCTCTGATAAAGCGACAAACACAGAAAGACAAAACGATCGGACCGCATGTCAGTGCACTCCACGGCAATGAAATCTATGCAATCACAATCGGGAAATGACATCGTGGGTATGAATTATGCTTATTTTGATCTCATTCACTAATTCACACTGGGTACAAAATAATAGCGGGCTTGGCGTGAACTCCTGCTGATACTTTGTGAAACGTCTCTTTGCATGTTTCCTGCGATTCCTGGCACGGATCAGGACTTTAAGCACAAATCTTCCAGTTACTGATCTGAGGTGAGGCTTGAGGATTTGGAGGCCGTCCGTCTTCATTATTCGATCCCCTTTCAGCAAAGCGCCGTTACCGCTGACGGAGAGCAGGACGGACCTGGCATGGATTGGAGCCATTTGGCTGGTCCATGTGGGCAGCTGTTTGTTCAGAGACGATTTAGCCATTTATTAATGGAGATCTATTCATATATTTGAGTCGTGTAAAGTTTTGACCCTGAATGCGTTATGTGCTGCTCACAACATATTCGAAACTGTGCACTCAGTTCTTTTAAAATGAATGTGATGCGTCGTATAAAAAAAAAAAAAAAGGTTTCAAACATTCAAACAAACTTGACTGATTGATTTATTGAAGATTTCTAGGGTATATTTTAATCTTCTTAGGTCTTGATGACAGTTTTTCCTCAACTCTCTTCTTCCCACTAAATTAAAGCCTTTTTTTATAGCATCAAACTAATCCATATTTTAGATGATTTAATGTACAAAAAGAAAACAATGTGAGAAGTTCAGGAGTCCTGCAGTGCGAAAACCTCCTGTGGTCACACAACCTGTTCCCAACCTGTCTTGTGTTCAGGCCGTTACTGTTAAGCGCTATGAGATCATAACTCTCTTTAAGGGCCCGTCCTGATCAGGAGGTCAGAGTTGGAGCCCTATAGGAGGCCTCCAAGGACCCTAAGGGAAGAGTGGGAGTCTCTGCGACAGCAACAGTGTTTCCCCCAGACAGAGAGAGAGACCAAACGTCTGAGCTCCGAGCTCGTCCACGAAGGAAACATGCAGCTCCTGGATTGTTTCACAGCGATCCGTGTCGGAAAATTAATGGACATGAGCCTGAGCGATTTGTCTTCCATTGATTGGTTATTCTACCCTGTGTTCAGCTGTTGCTTCCCACTCGTTCCATTTTACACGCGTTCGCTCAGGCGGACAGCAAAAACTGGCTCCAATTGCGATGCAAAATGTTGCTGTTTTGATCAATAAGTTGAGCACCAGGCCAATCCGAACGCACAGAACCCGGCCGGCCTGGTGCTCAACTGAGGGCCGAGTCATCGCTCCAAATCACTCCGAATCAATAAGATATTTACCTGCTTATCAACAACAATTGGGGTTTTGTTTGTTTGTTTGTTTGCAAATAACTGACAGTTTTATTTGGGACTCTGAAGATTCAGAAAAACTTTTGAACTGCTGGTGAGTGAGCCACAATCAAACACCTCTGTGTTTGACCCGCTGAAAGAATTATTCACAAAATATCAAACAAGGAAATAGCATTTGATAAAACGGAGAACATTAAGTCACTAAAATACCTCAAAAATACAAAATGAGTCCCTTTCTCACAGGATTCTAGGACCTGCAAACTCAGCCTCGTTGATTTAGGAAATCTATATTTTCATGATGTAAAAATATCCACCTATAATCTTAGCGACCTTTTTTTTTTATTATTTTAAAGCAGCCGTCCAAAATAAATCAAGTTTACTTGAATAGGACATTTCGGCAACAAGGCAGTTCAGACCACTTCACACCATAAAATCATCATACAGTCATCAATTATGAAGCAAGAAACACACGTTACATTTTGCCAACAATCCTGATCAAAGTCACAGAGGAACTGCTCATCAAATATGTCGATCAATGTTTCACTTAATATTTGAAGGAACTCAGTGTTTGAGCTTTTAGAAATAAATATATAACTAAATCAATTTATTAACTTCTAATGTCGAACATAATTCTGGATATCAAATTCAACAATCTTGTTAAATTAGTTCATGTTTCACATAATGAACTCAATTTTTTTGTGAAAAAAGTTTTATCTGTCGGCTCAAACTGGTTATTGAGACCCAGCACTTAAATTAAACCAAAGTAACTTCTCAGTTGCCGTCTTCATTTTAGATGGCAATTTTGTAGCAAGTTTTTTTTGTTTTTTTTAACAGAATCAAGATTTTATCAAAGAGCAGCAAAAAAAAAAAGAAAGAAAAACTCACTGCAGCTTAAGTGTAGTAGCAGTCACAATTTTGTCTCTTTGCCTCGTTTTAGTCTGAATTTCAGATTTGTTTTGCCGTTTTGAGAATCGAAGCAGCTTGAGCGTGACGAAAATCACACTTTGTCCCATTAAACAAATGCCAAGATAAAGAACTGGGACACTTGATTGCGGATGGGATTTTAACCCGTGTGTCCGTCTTCGCCCCGAACCGCTTCAGCACTGCCAGACAGAAAGCAGGAAGTCTCACCTTTCCCGCGTTCCCACGAAGCAGATTGTTGCCGTTTGCGTTTCCCAGCGCATTTGTTCTGTGTTTCAGACTGTGTGCTGAATCAGAGTACAGCTGACGGGAACACAGTCAGCCACACCGGAGATGAAGACGCTCCAGGTGGTCCCATTACCAATGTGACACACTCCGTCTCTGCAGCAGGACGCATCATCTCCCTCGCAGCTCCCATCGTTAGAGAGTCGTACTTTTGTCTGAACTAGGGAATTTACAGCAAGCCGTCAAAGAGGCACACGCAAGACTTAATCGTTTCTGCAGACACAATAGTATTCTCGATTCAAAGATACATTTTAAAATGGTTTAGTTACATCAAGGCAACTTCTAGACCTCCGTCTGTTCATCAGTGACTTAATCTGTTGAGCTAAAATCAGCTGGATTGTCAATCTGATTATTTATTCTCAGCCTGGTACTCAAGATGACTTAGTAACAAGCATTTGATGAGCATATTTGATTTTGGTGATGGCATTCATCAAAAGGTAACGTTTGTTCAGTTGTTGACTGCATGGCTTTTTCTTTAAAACTTAGTAATTTTGTGTTTTTGAAGCACCTTCAGCCGAAACGCCTCGCTGCTGAAATGGAGCTTATTGGGAAATATGTTGTACGCATTTCAAAGACCAAAAATGCTATTGATTATATATATATATATATATATATATATATATATATATATATATATATATATATATGTAAAGTAACATTAAAAGATGAGAATGTGAGATTTAAGTGACACGTAAAGTGAAAATAATTGAAGTTTATCTGGTGTTTAGAGATTTAAATGTTTATCAGTTGATGTTTCGAACAATTGTGCATGATGATTTGTTTTATTTTTTTTTTTCTTGCTTGCTTTCTTTTACTATTGTGTGTTTGAAATAAATACATAAAAAAAGAAAGAGGAATCTCTGTGTGAAAGAGACATTTTCATCAAACTGAAAAAGAAATACCCAAAGACACATGGCTCACTGCTGCCGCCTCAGCAAAAAAATAAATAAATAAATAAATAAAAATAAGGCAGTTTTCTCAGTTCACTATGCTGGAGCACATGGTCGGATGCCAAAACAAAGATCGGCATCAACATCTAGTCACGACTCGGTGTTCAGGGAATGGAAGGCAAATCTGACAAGAATAGTTAAAATAAAGAATGTTTTCCCATTTTGCATTAGTTGCATTTGGTCAAAGACCTGACAGAGGCCTCCATCTCATTTTTCAGCCCAGTTTCAAGATGATCGGAAAGTTCCTGCAGTTTTATGAAGCGCTGCTTTCATTCCGTCGGTCTGTCTTCGCCGCAACGTAGTGATAGGCTATCAGGACACGCAGTGACAGGCTTTTTCTTTTCTTTGTGTGTGTGTGTGAAAACAAAGATATTGAGCCTGGCTCCGATACATGTCCACCTGATTCCTCGCTGAAGTGTGTGGGTCCTGCAACTCCGGCTGTCAAAAGTTTTCCAAATCTCTTCCTGTCTCTTGTTAGTTTGTGAATTACTGATTCACTCACTGTCTCGTACATGTCTGTCCATCTTCAATCGGCTGTCAAACTCAACCTTCCTGCTGCTTCTCTCAGCCACCTCCAGAGGTGTTCAGCCGGTAAGCAGCCTCACAAACACAACAGGCACACTGAGGGTGAGGAGCAGGAGAGATGAGGAAGCCTGAGGTCTGCGAACAGGCGGAGAAGACCAGAGAGATGACATGACATGAAGTCAGAGCCAGTCAGTCCATAGGATGATGGCTTGAACAAATAAAGAGCGCTTTTAAGACAAAACATTTGGACAAAGTTTCTTTGGGAGGAAAAAAACAAAAAAACAATGTTGGAAGGCCACAGGAGTCATTTTGTAAAGAAAAAAAAAAACTGCTGAGGATTACTTGCCAATTTAATGAAAAGAGAGCGAAGAAAAAAAAAAGATTAAATCAGATTTTCCCTATCATCAAAACCGTTGTGACAGTAAAAGGAAATCTAAGCAAAGTGAAGAACAAAGAATACAAACACTTGTGAAGAAAACCTTGGAAACAACCAGCTCTAAATAATCTTCAAATTGATCAGTGTTTAATTTGAATGGATTTCTCATACAATGCATCTTTCTACACATCACTGCCAGCTGAGAAGCAAGCGTGTAATTTAACTGCATCTCTTTAAAATAAATGCACAAGATGATTTTAGCAAAGGAATAGCTTGACTATCTGTTTTAACTTGTGCCGTTTGTGGAATTTGATTTTCTTCCCCTCTATTCTTAGTCCTATCAGGAGATTTTTGCTCTTTGCATGACTCTTGAGGCTATAGGAACAGCTCTAAATATTTAAGAATGGAATTTTCTTTATTAAATAAGGAATTTTACTGGAATTTATAAGATAAAAAGGAACATAATGGATTTTTTTTTTTTACATAAAAATCTATCAAATTTGGCTGAACATGCTGGAATATAAGCAATAATGTTGCAAAGTTTGCACAAAAAAATGCTAAAACTGATCAAATTGAGAAACGCTGCATACAAAGATAAAGTACTTAGTGTTGGGTCTGTTGCATAAAATCATAATAAAATACATTAAAGATGGTTGTTATATTGTTTAAAAGTTCGATGGGTGTGAACAGCAGATACGAGTCCATCAGGGACCGAATGTGGGAAGGCTAAGCAGATTGTCGGTGCTTCCTCAGTTTGTTTTCATGAAAAGAGTTAATCATATTGTTTCCCATGTTTTTTCTGCAGAGATAAAACCCAAAGCTTCCATTCCGAGGTCCTATGGGTGCATTAACCATTCACATCAACACATGCAAATGTATGTGAAAAGAGGCACAGAGGAGCTAATGAAGACAAATGTCGAACCATTTGTTTTCATCTCCTTTTTTTTTTTTTTTTAAAGCCTCCAGAACAACACTGGGGACTCCATTGGAGTACTCCATCATCAAGTTCAGCATCGGTTGAAGCTTCGCGCCGGCTCCAAAGTAAACTTTAAGTTTGATACAGTTTTACAACTCTGTCTTCCGTCTCAAACCAAACTCTGCATCTGCCTCCTCTGGGGCTGCTGGAAGGGCAGAGCTTCAGACAAACAACACAAATCCAAAAGAAACGGTCCAGGAGCTGCAGACTCTTCGGAAACTTTCTCGACGAACAAGATGAGACTGCGGTGTTTCCAGGGCGCGAACCATGAACGTGCTGAAGATTTGCTCTCTGTTCAAATTATAGTGAAGCAACCCAGCATCCAATCAGACTGCAGGTTGACGGAAAAGAAAGATGGAAGTAAGAAAGAGAGAACAAGTAAATGTAGCCTGAGAAGGCGATTATAGGAAAATGACATTTACCAGTTTGGAAACGCTCGATGCAGTTGTGTTCATTAGCCTGGTAGGAACTTTACTTCATGTAGCTTTTATTAAACCTCTCTCAACACTCAACCTTGGGTGTATTTAATCTCCCCTTGGGATCAATAAAGTATTTTTGAATTTGAATATTTTAAAGGCGTCTTAGAAACAGAAACACACAGAGTGATCTCACAGAGGAAAGTTGCTCGACTAGGGGGAATCTTCTGATGCGAACTGCGGTAACGCTGTAATGTTGTGATGCAAACTCATCACCTTGGAGGCGAGGACCTCTGACGACCTCTTCCAGATTAGCCAGCTGACAGCCCTCTAAAACTGTGAAGCTCCATCGTTCCACTTAAGAATAAAGCTCTCAAGTCATGATGGAGTCGCATCCAGCGACTCATGTCGAAAATATCTCCTCGTCTGAGCAGGGAGGCATCTAGTCAGAGAATAAATCTTTCTTCGATCTTTTTGACATCCCATGTTTGACACACTCTTGCAAAGGGTTTTAATTTGGGTCACGTTTTTGTCCATCTGTATATTCTTGGACGGTCTGCAAGATCTTAAGGCTCAATTCGGGTGAATTTCTTTGACAGCCTACATCCAACCTGCAGCAATGTATGGCTGCAAGAGGCAATGCTCATGGACTTCTGTTACATTCTAAGACAGAAAGCCTTTTTTTCTGCCATGTGTAGGGGATGAATGCTATTTATGGATAATAGCGTTAAAATTTGTTCAGCAAAGAAACAGCCTCTGCAATTTTCAGTTAGACTAATATTGTTTCTGTCTCCTGCTCTTATTCACTGTGAATAAAGAAGTCCAGGCTACGACCTGACGACGATCCAGCAGCATGAAATTTGAATTTTAATTTCTTCCCTGGTCTCAAAGTTTTAATGAGGTGATCATTCAAAAGCGGCGGCAATGAAAGTTCCAATTTAATTAAATTAAAACAAAATGGGGAAAAGAAAGGGGGGTAGAAAATCTTTCAGCAATCATTTGTTTGGATCAAAAGCTGCAAGTTTAATATTTTAGTGTAAAACATTTTGAGTTAACTATCTCGGTGGCTAAAACTAACCGACAGAGAGCAATTCAAGCAACATCCTCAGAGTTAATCAGTGAACCAGAGGTGCAGAGGATGATAAAATTCAACTCGCAGAACAGCTACAACTATAAGCCTTAACCCGGTTTATAAATATTAACATTAAACAAAGAGACTAGAGTGTACCGTCACTTTGGAAAATGCCTGTGTGTCCAAAGCAGTCTGCAGACATGACTGAATAAATAAGACGAGAAAGGAAGAAGGTGAAATCAGGCATGAAAGCACTTCTGCCATCTGTTTCTTTGCTCTATTCTTGTTCGCTTTTGTCATCTTGTCCCAACGAATTTGTGTCATGCCACCGTGGGGGGGGAGGGGGGGGCAGGGGAGCTGCGTCCACTCACGCAGAAAGAGATTTGTGACGTTGCTTCACAATTTGAGATATACCTGAGACATCCCCAGAGACGATACCTCTATGAAGTTTGGTGGGGAAGGTCTGCCGAGATCCCACTCGAGACGGAAAACCGATCAGTTTAATAAGAATTTAAAACTTTGTCAATCATCCCGATGAACTGTTGGTCACTGCATCCAGCAGCGCTTCAGGAGGATCTTCTCCTGTCTAAGACGCAGAAAAAATGATGCCATGCTGCACGGATTTGGATTAATAATGTCCACGGACAGGAAACATGGCACTGCGGGACATTATCGCATGCTGCAGCTAATGAAGCAGAACGCCTGGAATTAAAATTTTCATGCTCTGGATGCATCTTTTTATTATTATTTTTTATTATTAAGATGTGCTAAAGAGCCACAATCATTTCAGGTGATTCCTGGGAAATTAAAGAGAGATCAGCTAAGAGAAAACCGTATACCCTCAAGGAATATGAATTTGGATTTTATGGTTTTTCTTTTTTCGTCTAAAACAGAAAAGAAGTCCCTGCCATAAATAATGGCTGTTTGTTGGCAAATAATCAACAGATCCACATTCTTATTTTACAGAAAACTTTAAGAAATTAATTTAAAAAAAAAAGTGTCATATGAGATTGATGTGCCAAAAGCGAGACTAACACTTACCATCCAAACATTTTCACTCTCCTGAAAAAAATACTAATTAAATAAATTCAGTCACACCACGTTGCTACTGGTGACATAATTAACTAAAACAGGACCAGAGAAGCTATTTTCTTTTTTTTTTATTTTAGTTGATGTAACGACAGAATTTATTCCAGATTGTTTCAAAGAGTGACTGCAAGTCAAACAACAACAACAACAACAACAATAATAATAATAATAATAATAAAAGAGAGACCTAATGAAACACGAGCTGGTGAACTGTAAAACGTCCTGATTTCATGTTCGATCTATGAAAACTGAACATGAAACCAGTTCTTGTTAGGGAGAGGCGGCGGTAACCGAGCCGTATCTGACACCACTCGGCTCGTCTTCTCCGTTTTATAAAACCTCATCTCCCTCTTGCAGAAATCCATGGAGACAACCTGTGGCTATCATATAATAAAAGACACTGACATTTCACTGCCCGCTGCTCAGATTCTGCCCTAAACATGAAGCTGCTGACAAGAACAGAGGGGCTGAAAGCAATTTACATCGACATTTGGCTGACAATCCTCCTCGAGATACTTTTCGAAGGAAACAAGGAGCAGAATTTTTCTAAAATGTCCGCAAACAAAAAAAAAAAGAGTTACTTGTATTAAATAGTCATTTGTGTTAGAATTAGATGGATACTGCAGTCGTTTGTGTCAACATGTTGGCATAATAATGATTTATTTTGGCACCTAGCTTTGTCCGGACGTGTTTGTTCTAAACAAATGGTGGCGATGAAGGTGAATATATTTAATATATACGCAGTCTATTTGTCAGTAAATATATTTACTTTGAATTTTGTATGAAAATGTTAAATTACGTATCACTGAGCATACATCGAGCAGTCCAAGTGCTTCCAGTATGATCCTTGGTATGTGTTAAATATGCATCAACAGGCATTAGTTCTGTTTATACATCGTCTTGGCTGTGTGGTGGTTTAGGCTCAATTGTGACATCAGTGTGAGGGATTACAAGGACCAACAACATGTTTCTACATCAAGATTTTAGGAATTAATTTTCTTAGAGGCAAAAATTTGGTTTAAGAGTTTTACAGCAACAGCTTAAACCTTCAGCTACCTTCAGCCTATCTGCTACACGGTTTATGATGTACAGCTCTGCGTTTTGTTACTGATTTTGTTTGCTTCTAGTGTAGATCAATAGGTAATATTTCCCCAGCATCTTTGATTCCACCAAAAAATATACAGGCATAAAATTAATGTCAACAAAATATTACCACACAGATATAACATATTAGTGAAATTGTTGTCACTACTCTCCACAAAACAAACACATTGTCTGAGTTTTCTTACTTGTTTGAGTGTGCTAAATAATTGCCAAAATGTTGGCTGCAAAGGTTTTAGCTCAGAGACGCAACAGAAATCGGGTGCACAATGAGTATAAACACATAATTTGTCATTTCGTCCCCGACACGAATAATAAGTAGGACAGGACAGAAAGGCCAGAGGCACAAAGCCACATTAAGCAAGAACGAAAAAAAAAAACAGTTTGGTGCTCTTAACTGACTGTCTAATGGCTACGTTACTGAGTAAATGTGTTTTCAATCCATTAAATGCTATTACGAGAAACAATGACGGAAAATCCTATTCAACATGTCCTCCGTAGATTTGTAGAAATGAAGGCTTTTAAAGACAAAGAGTTTAATAGTATACTATAGATACCAACACTGGTTAACATTATCATGCGTCTCTGAACATGATTAATTAAAACAGAAATGAAGAATAATCATTGAGTCATCACGGTTCAGAATTGACCACACTAGGCTTTCTGCCTGCTGTGTCTTCTGTCACAGTTTGTCTCCTCACGATCATCATTTTCCCCACTGCCACTCAAATATGAAAATAGCACAAGAACTCCAAATGCAAAGATTAGGCTTTTTATTAAGTGCTACATGTCGTTCATTGCAAGAGTAATATATATATATATATATATATATATATATATATATATATATATATATTCCCTTCTCACCCTCCGTGGGTGGTCTCTTTCATCCTCTGAGCTCGGGTCCTCTACCAGAGGCCTGGGAGCTTGAGATGTCTGATGTTGTTCCTGGGATCTGTTTGAGCCACTGCTCCAGTTTGGGGGCGACTGCCCCGAGGACCCCGATGACCACAGGCACCACTGTGGTCTTCACCTTCC
The DNA here is from genome assembly GCF_001443285.1 of Poecilia latipinna. Lineage (NCBI taxonomy): Eukaryota > Metazoa > Chordata > Actinopteri > Cyprinodontiformes > Poeciliidae > Poecilia > Poecilia latipinna. The sequence goes on along the minus strand of NW_015113080.1, from coordinate 126,772 downwards.
AGGCCTTCTCCAGTTCCTCTCTGAGGCCCTGGTATTTCTCCAGTTCCTCTCTGAGGCCCTGGTATTTCTCCAGTTTCTCATGCTCCTTTTTCCTGATGTTGTAGTCACTTGCTACATCCACCACAACGGCTTTCCTCTGTTCTTTATCCACCACCACAATGTCCGGTTGGTTCGCCATTACCATGGCGAACCAATTCAACTATTGGTTGCTACTATTCAAGTAACCCTAGTCAGAGGGGTTACATGCA
>NW_015113080.1:121567-123502 GCF_001443285.1 Poecilia latipinna | reverse complement strand
ATATATATATATATATATATATATATATATATATATTTCCTTCTCACCCTCCGTGGGTGGTCTCTTTCATCCTCTGAGCTCGGGTCCTCTACCAGAGGCCTGGGAGCTCGAGGGTTCTGCGCAGTATCTTGGCTGTGCCTAGAACTGCACATTTCTGGACTGAGATGTCTGATGTTGTTCCTGGGATCTGTTTGAGCCACTGCTCCAGTTTGGGGGTGACTGCCCCGAGGGCCCCGATGACCACAGGCACCACTGTGGTCTTCACCTTCCAGGCCTTCTCCAGTTCCTCTCTGAGGCCCTGGTATTTCTCCAGTTTCTCATGCTCCTTTTTCCTGATGTTGTAGTCACTTGGTATTGCTACATCCACCACAACGGCTTTCCTCTGTTCTTTATCCACCACCACAATGTCCGGTTGGTTCGCCATTACCATTTGTATATATATATATATATATATATATATATATATATATATAAACTGATATCTACAAAGTCTTCACACCTTTGAAAGTCCCTAAAGCTGAGTGGCAGCAACATTTCACTGGCTTTGCATTTTCCTGCAGTATGTAAGATTTGAATTATGGCTTCTTTTTTTTTTTTAGTAAACAAGATCATGCACATTGAATACAAAACAAGCTCTACAAGAAGGCAAAGGCATTTACAGTGCTGAGCCTCAGGCAGACTTCTCCTCGTCTGGAACTAATCCACCCTGTCTGCCCTCTCACCTCTCTCTACTTAACTCCACCCTTTGTCTTTAGTTTCCCTCCGGAACCGCTAAATATTCATCTCCTACTTTCCCTCTAATCTAAGGCTTTTCAGGTTGCCATGGCTGGATAGAGATCTTTTCACTCTTGAGAGTTTAGCTATGCCTGACGAAGCCCGCCTGTGATTATACATTGATAAAATGTCAACATAAACACGCGGCGCATTTCAGGCCCACAGCGGAGAGAAGGGACAGAAATACAAAATATGTGTTGCTGTGTTGAAAGCAAAGCAGCTAAAAACGTATTTAATAACCATCTCTGGATTTAGGGAACAAAACTTTGCTCATCATTTTTTTAATGTTTTGCTGAACAATTGTCTACCAAGAGCAAAACCAGCCATTTGTGGAGAATTTGATGAAAAACAAATTTTCTTCTCTACAAAAAGGGGTCAGAACAACTTAGGCTTGCAAAGTTGCAGCTAAATGAGGCACAAGACATTCAGCAGCAATGTCTTTTTGCAAACTTACTGAGCTTAAGTTATCGCCTTAGTGTCTCGACAGACTGGAGGCGAAGTCGCTCCCTCTCCATTCATTTCCTACCGAACTGAGTCTTTTGCCCTTCTCCAGCTGGGAAACCGTCAAATTTTGTTCATGTGAAATCTCAAGCTTGTACACGTAGATGGGCACATCCGTTTGTCGCTTCCCATGTGTCGAGCCCACTGTGCCTAGATAAACGAACAAAGCATAACCAAATAATTACCTCATACTAACTTGTGGACTTGTTTTGCACTAACTGAACCTGAGTAGTTTGTCGTCATTAATACAAAAAAAACAAAAAAAACAAAAACATAATGCTAATGTCAAATTTGAGGCTGGAGCATACCAACGGCCATAGCTTGGATCAAACCCGACCATCTACAGCAGGGGTCCCCAAACTACGGCCCGCGGGCCGGATTCGGCCCGCCTCCTCATTTGGTCCGGCCCCCTGAACAATACCAGAGAGCATTCAGTGTTTTTTTTTTTCATATATATGTGGATTTTTCTTCAACCACCAGGGGGGGCTCTTGAGCCTCAATGGAATATATACTAGTCAGTACCAGTCACTCACGGTTTTTTCCATTTGCATTCTGGGTAAAAATCTATCTACAAACGCAAATATGTCGTCGGCAGTAATCCATTTCTGATGCATTTTTCATACTACACTTTCTTGGAAGGAGGTTTAGTTTGTAACATCT
>NW_015113080.1:115438-117481 GCF_001443285.1 Poecilia latipinna | reverse complement strand
CCCTTCCCCCCCCCCCCCCCCCCCCCCTCCCCGCCCCCCGGCAGCAAAAGTTTTCTAAGGTTTCTTTCTCGAAAAACTAAGACCGACCCCCGACCAGAAAAGGGAACAGTTATGTGGCCCTCGCAGGAAAAAGTTTGGGGACCCCTGATCTACAGGATGACTCTATAATACACAAATCTATAGATTTGTGTTTAGCTTTTTGTACTTATCAGCAGGAGATCTGATGGCAGTAGAAGCGTCTATTTTTGTAAGATTTCAAATAAATGCCTTAAGTGATGTCAAAAACACAACAATAAAGAAATACAAGTTGGACGTTTCTGTTCCACACATGTACATCTTTATCTCTCAGTCGATATCTTTGCCAGCGTTTCCCCAGAGGATGACCGTCTTTTTGGCCCGATGGAGATCTTTGATTGGGCGTTGATGAAAAACACCTTCCGCCCAGAATGCACCGCAGCTCCGACCGACTCTCCCTCCGCCGATTCGGCTGGCCGGTGTGTGGCCAGTGTGACATTTCGAGGTTGGCTGAGCTGCTGTGTCCCGGTCAGTGGAGCCACAAAACAACGGCCTCATTGATACCCTCGCTGAAGGGCAGAAATCAATCCCGCACTCGCCTGTGATTGTGTGAGCTGCCAGAGATATTTCTTTTCCTCCTTTCCTCCTTTCAGCGGCGTGGTCCAAGAAAATTGATGATGTTTAGCTACAGAGTTTGTCAGTAACGCGTAAAAAAAGAGAGATATGGAAAATCACAAGAAAAATCCACTTGGCTCTGCATGATGCATGGCTTGCTAACACACTTGGTCCTGTTGATCTTTGTGTCTGGGAGAGCTGTTGAATTAATTGCAGAAGATGCATCCAGTGCTTCAGTGGAAAGCTGGACATCCAGAAAGGGACCCAAATGGACTGTTAAGAGTCTTAGTTCTTATGAAAGTTGTTCAGAGAAGAAGATGATGCAGAATTCATTTTGTTGAACGTTGCAAAATGTGGAGAGTAACGTTAAGTAAAATATACAAAAAGCCAAATTCATGTTCCACCGCTGGATTAAGAGGTTAAAGGTAAGATAAGGTAATTTTATTTATGTAGCACATTTTCAGTAACAAGGCATTTCAAAGAATTAGAAGGAAATACAAACAAAATAATAAAACCAAAAGGAAGACAAAGAGACAAACGTATAAAACTGCATATTGGCCCCCCACATTTAATAACAATAAGTAGTCCATCATTTACAAACTAATAGGGGTTTCTCTGGATTATTGTTCTGATGAAACTAGATTTTGGTTCTCCTTGTTAGGTAAGATTAGTGAGGTACAAAATTAAATGTTGGTTCTCCAAGTTTGATTCCGTTACTAAGAATGCAATGAAATGTTGGTTCCGGTTATTCTGGGTTGAGTTCTATATTTGTACAAAATAAAACTAAATGTTTGATTTTTGTTCTGGGTTGTTAAGTAGATGGTTCTTTCTATGTAAATGTCAAATATTCAGCGCCCACGTCCTACTACAACTTAGTAATTAGATGGTAAAAACAACTGATGTAATATGAAAATATCACATTACCTGATAATTACCTGGTGGTAACAGCTGATAGTCATTTGCAACATATAATAGCTGGTAAATTTGCACCAGCACATCCAGTAACTACAATGTGGAGCTGAAATATTACATATTCTTCAATTAACTACTTGTTTTTTCAGAGCTGTAGTAGGCACTGCTGTCAGTCTATGTGTTTCTGATGAAAAGGTTGGTTTTTTTTGTTGTTTTTTAAAACATTCAGACCTGAGCAGAGCCTCAGTCTGACTACGGCTGTGTTCAGATTGATGTAGTTTCAGGTTGACTGGATCCCCCTTGGCTTTGCTTTTTCAGGTGCAATATATCAAACAAAAATCCAAAGAAAAAAGAACATGGTGTTAGTCAGCATTAGCATTTTCAATTAATTTCCCTTGGGATTAATGAAGTTTTTTTTTTTTTTTTTTTTTTTTTTTTTTTTTTAAATAAACCCAAATAACAACCAAAAAATTTTTTTTTTTCCTTTTTAAAAAATTAAAA
>NW_015113080.1:109132-112136 GCF_001443285.1 Poecilia latipinna | reverse complement strand
AAAAAAAAAAAAAATGGGGTTTTTTCACATTTAAATTTTTAAATTATTTCCCCTGGGGTTAAAGAAGTTTTTTTTTTTTTTTTTTTTTTTTTTTTTTATTGAATTAAACCGAATATCAATCCAAACATCTATTATTTCTGCATTTAAATAATTAGATCAATAAAACATCAAGCAGACAATATTGATAATTGACTTCTGGAAAAAAAAAATGGTGGATGGTTATGAGTGTGTGTGTGTGCATGGTAGTTTGTCATGTGTGTGTCCTAATGTTGAACTGTGTAGGTTGATATTGAGAAACATACAGTTTCTCAATATCATTAAACACCAAAATGAATCAAGAAAGATTGTTTTTTTTATTTCATTTTAGCGCCACCCAGCTTGATAATTGTGTCAGATTTTAGTTTTTTCCTGACCTACACAATAGATCAAACTGCAATATTAACACTGACATGCATAATATCACAACACAATATATAAATATAAACAGTATTTATTTATTTTTTTTTACCATGTATTCAGTCTCTACATACAAAAAATAAAATATGTCACCAACTGGATGCACATTCACCATCTTTTACGCCAAAACCTGATTTTGCTCAAAATGATAATGACAGCATAGAGCGTCGAGATCATAAATACACAGAAGCATTTAACAATAATAATCCAGTTTGAACTGTTCCTCATATTATAAACCTCTATTTAGAAAATAGTCATATTCAATAAATAACACGCATGCCAATGTATCTCGTCTGTCAGTTTTAAAGTACCTTTTAAAAATAACTCCAATAAGTATTAAATATACTTTTTATTAAGCATATATTTCTGTTTGTCAAATTGATTTTTTTATTGGTCTGATGTAATATTCTGATTTCAAATGTCATGTTTTAATTAACTGTAAGCAGAAAATAATCATAATTAAGCAAAGTAAAGGTGTTCAATCATCCACCTGTGTGTAATTAATCTGTAATTAAACTTACTGAGAAAGTTCCTAAAATAAATGGACCTTGCAATAATAGAATTTATTGGACTGTTCAGAGCTTTTTCTACAGATTCATTTATTTATAATTTAAACATATGTGGTAATTTTATTTTTTGGGGGGGGGCAGGATATGAAAGAAGAGTTGCAGATATTAAAGTTGAATATTGAATCATAAAAAGCCGTAGCCTGCCTTCACTCTGTTTCACTCAATGTTAGAACAGATCAACCTGATGTTATTTGAATAATAAATAAAAAAAACTTCCAAGAATATATTACAATATCCCCATTTCAGACGACTCGACAAACACCAGACAGATGTAAAAAATAAAGAAAAATAAAGAGCAGACTCCAGAGAAACACTGCAAGACATGAAAGAAAATGAATAGTTTGAAAGCCACACACTAATAATATGTGGGATGAGTATATGTCCAAGAAAAGAGATAACTCACTTACACAAAGACCTGGGAGACAATTTTTAACAGCTTTATGAAATGTTTAGGGGGTTTTTTCCACCACACATCATCACATTCTACTAAAACCATCGCAAGCGCCAAACTGACATTTCTGAATGGATTTTGTTGGCTCGGCGGGCATCAGGGCGAAAAACGAGAACGGAAATGCAAACGCAAAAGAAGCAGAATTGGTGGGAGACGGCGCAGGCAATACTGACGGGGTGGGCCGGAGGAGGATGGAAGAAAAGAGAAAGATGTTCGGAGGAGTGGGCGGGAGTGAAGGGAGTGGAGGCTGGCCACTGCAGGAGAGCAGGAAGAGAGGCGGCTGTCTGAACACAGAGAGATTATTAAAAGGCCATCAGGGGAAGTGAAAACCTTTACTGACCTTTGTTGGTGTTTTCTAAGGCCTGCCGCCACGTAGAAACAGTGTTTATGTCCTGGACTAAACACCAGAAGAAGCTGAACGATCAGGCGTCGTAGTAGAAACTGTCGAAACGTAATCAGGAGGAGTGAGAGCATAAGGATATTTAAGATCTAGGAAATAAAGCAGGAAATTTTTAGGAGTTTTCCTGAAGATGAAGGAAAGGAAAAAAAAAAAAAAAACGATGAGGGAAAGGTCAGATTGGAATAGTTTCTTTAATCATCATCACGGTCGGCTGACAGTCAGAACGGGCCCGTAAAGGCTCGGCCAGACAGCCAAAGCAGGAAGCCCATCTGCTACTCGTGTCCCTCAACAATGAGGTTCTAATCTAAATAAATGGGCCGGCTGCTCCACTCACACTTATAATGGCTTTGCTCATCACACACGGTGAGGAGGGGATGAAGATGAAGAGCAGGAAAACGGGGACGGCAAACGCATCGAGTGCGTCTGCTCTCAGTGTTGGTGTCAGCTAACTTCGGGATAAGTTCAGTTGGAAAACCCGAACTTCCAAGACTATGCTTTTATCTACGTTTCTATGATTTTTGCATTTCGAATGAGCAATCTCACAACACTTGCTGGTAAACTATGCTGCCATGTTGTTTTAACTGTTTAAATATGCTAAGATTCGCTGGTAAGATGTACAAAACGCTTATCTCGTTTCAACCGGGACAGAAGAGGGAGCACAGAACAGCAGCGAGGAAGAACTGGCGGATCAATAAAGTTGTGTGATTAAGTCCCAGAGAGGAGTTTCAGCTTTTGCAATGCATGCTTTGGCAAAGTGAATTTGCCCTCTGAAGGGACAATTAAGTCCGAAATGGAAAACCAATAAAGGCTGGATGCTGATGAGGAATCTTTGTACGGATGGGAGAGCGAGCAAAGGAAACTTGCAGAAGGTTTGCAGATTGTGAGAAATACCCCAAATGTGAAGCTATTATAGCTTTGAAAATAACGAGGATACGCTGTGGTTAATACACTTATTACAAATGTGTAAAAAGTATCAAAGAGATATCCAAGATAATCCAAATTCTTTAGTCCCACTTCTCAAAGCTCTCCTCCAGTGAGACTCCTCCTTACTCTCATTACAGATCACAATATCATCTGTGCATATATATATATATATATATATATATATATATATATATATATATATAT
>NW_015113080.1:101224-105188 GCF_001443285.1 Poecilia latipinna | reverse complement strand
GAGAGAGAGAGAGAGAGAGAGAGAGAGAGAGAGAGAGAGAGAGAGAGAGAGAGAGAGAGAGAGGGTGAGACGGGGATTTTTTATTTATTTTTTTTATTTAGGGGACCAAGTTAATAACTTGTTCCCCTTGCTTCTCATACTTCCCTTCTGCACCATGAACAGTTTTATACCAATATACTTTCGTGCAAAGACAACTGTTGTGTCATTGAAGTATTTTAACAAATACGGTGCAAAGTAGAGATTATGAATTCTAATCTAACATTTAAATACCATCATTATTATTTTTCCAAAACAGCATTATATCATCATCATCATCATCATCATCATTCTGGTGTAAAACATTCATCAGAGTTATTTTCCGTTCCATTTCTCTGCGATTATAGATTAGTTTCAATAATTATATGACGAAGGAGGTATGAAACATCTCATGGCACATTGCTCAGTTTCACAGCCAAACATGCTGGCCTCAAAGCAACCAGTAACGATGAAGTACGAAATGGCCCGATGCTATATTTACAAAAAAAGAAGTAAAAAAATTCTGATTAATATGTTCTGAAAAAGAATTTGGATGCCGACCTTTGAACTCACCTCAAGTCCAGCGTAGAGGGTCAAATCAAAAGCTTAAATCTCAGCACTTTAGCATCCACGCCCCTCCCCTGCTGCTCGGATGATTAACATCCAGACATTAGAGTGTTCCCTCGGAGAAAACAAACTGAGACTAAATGCATTTTCTCCACACACACACACACACACACACACCCTGATGTTGCCTCAGTTAATTGCCAAGCGCTGCAGTGGGATCACACAGCGCAGCATGTCTCCGCCACACTAGACATGGAAAACATCCATTTTTCCACTTAAAAAATGATTTTCAATAGAATAATCTAAATCAGCTCTAAAGCGGGTGCTTCAGGTCCATTTAACAATCCAAGAAAGCCAGACGCACAAGCTCATAAGAACCCACTGTGACTGCTGCGGTGTCGGAATAATTACAGGGAACTCGTCGGGATGGAGTTTGACTGAATGCGGAGTCTGAGACTTAATAAGCGCTGCCTCATTACTCTGCGCATCTCTGTCGGAAACGATTCAAACCTGTACGCAAGTGTTTAAAAACACTCAGACACAGACAGAAACGCAAGTGATTTAAATCTAGTCTCACAAACTGCTGGACACATTTGATGTCCCAAGCAGACGCACCTGTATGTCTTTTCTAACTGAACTCGTTCAGATATCATTTTTACCTGCTCAGTGACAAACAAACAGCAGAAGTCGTTTCATATTTAAAGTCTATAAAGCAAACTTCTTGATGATTTGTTCCAGCAGCAAATACTCGCATGCAAATCTGTGTAGGTACTGAAACTCCAAGGGTCAAAGAAGAAAAAAAAAAAAGAAGTGCAGCATTTCATCGAGAACCGATGAACTAGTTCTTTCTCGGCACCGATTTTGAACTTGATCTATAGAAACCGCTGCTTTCAACAGAAGCTTGTGTGGCTGGTTTATAAAGGCCAGCAGCCGGTCAAAATGTTTAAAATCTGGAGTTTAGTTTTTGATCCAATTAGTGAAAAAAAACAAGAAAAAAAAACACTTCAGCATCATTAAAATGTTTGTTAGGCATCAAATTAGCGAGCTGACTCATCTTCACAGTTTGTTGATATCACCTGTCGCAGGTTTACGCTGTTCAAAGCTTCGCACTGAGCCGCGTGCACAGCTGATCATTTCCTCTTGATCCCACAAATGCCACTTCTGGCTCGGCTGGAAAACACTGTTGGTGTCCATATCAACCGGATGGCGTTAAGTCCTGCTGTAAACACGGTGGTTTTTTCAGCGAATGCCTTTTCAGAGACTGTGAAGATTCACAAACGACTTTCTGAGTTTTTCAGCGACCAAAAAGTGGAAGATTTTGAAAATCTCAGTTTGTGGTGGATCAGTGTAAGGCTAGATATCCAGAAATGATTATTAACGATACGCTGTCACCAGCATTGTTTTGCATGTTGCTAAAAAATAACTGTTTTCTCTTTAGACTCAGATAACGAAGAGACGGATTGTTTCTCTCCAGCTGAAAATTGTAGAATGTTTCTTAAAAAAAAAGAAAAAAAAAAGAAAAAAAGAGGCTTTTATCAAACAGTAAAGCATTGCAATGTGAGTCTGATTTAAATTCTCATGCAATAATATCTATTTCCAATTGGCAATTTCCATGTTTGAATGTTTCATGTTTTCAAAACCCAGACATTTCCCTTGCTTCCGCATCAGACAGGTCATCCATGGTGAGGTTAGTTAAGGTGGCTCGAGATCCTTAACCCACGACGACACAATCCAATACCCAGTACAGTAAGTGTTGGCTGCCCTTGCTGATGTGACACAGACCAAAGGGAGACATCATTTTTATTGCCGGGTGACAAGCCAGACACACCTCAGACGAGAAGAACAAAGAGCGCTGCTGCCCGTGTTCCCAACGTTGACAGGAACGTACCGTTTGATCGGACCGGCTGATTACTGGCTTCCAGGACCGAGGAGTGACAACCCTGCAGTTATTTATCTGTTTTATATGATTTATTCCTACAATACTGGAAAAAAAAACAAAAAAAAAAACAAGAACATCTTGTTCCATTATAGCCAAACATTATCTCCTGTTGCTGATTGGTGCAGCAGGCCACACTATCAGAGGTAACGCTGCGACGGCCGCACCTGGTTGGTGGTTTCAGCTGCTGTGTCCACATCTGCGACAGCCACAAGTTGAAGAAGTGAGAAACAGATTTACTTCTGGGATTTTTAAGAGAACAAAAGTTGATTGGCCGACATATCGATTATATCATAGTGTGGTGAGATTTAAAATAGCGCAAATCCTTACATAACTTACGCACACACACAAAATACAGTGGTTTATAGTGAATTTTTGAATCTATAATCCCTGGACTACATCAGCTAAGCATCTTCAGTGTATGGATTTTTAAGATAATAATGTCAACATTCTGACATCAGAACATTACTTCTGAAATGAAGTTGAGAGAGCTACAATATTGTCATGCTGTTCATACATCATTAGTTCTCTAAAATGTGCCTTGAACTCAACGGCATCGCTGAGTTCGGACGTTTTGCTCATCGCCTTAAAGCTACAAAGCTCAGCTCCCTGCAACGGATGATGATAGGCTGCAGCTTGTGTGTCTCCAACCACAAACCGGCTGTTTCACAGTTTTGGAGAAAAATTGCTCGAGAAACTTTATAAACAAGATCCGAGGACCATCGAACCACCTGCTGTGAAGCACTCACCAATTAATCTCATGTGATTAACTGCAAAGCTTCAAAACGTGACCAAGCACCGTGGCGGATTCTGTCGAGTCGATTCATTCGGGTTCAAAAAGTCTCCTCCAAAATTCTGCTTCTATGTAAGGATTTGCTACAAAATTCATACAGCTCCCGCTAACCCCCCCAAAAAACCACGTTTAATATCGTTCTAAACCCTTGATAGGATATTGATCTTTCCTCAAAATCTCCTTCTTACGGGAACAAAAACTCAAGTGCGTTATTGTGTTTCATCCTTCAAAAATGCCCAGATGGTTGACAGTTCAGTCCGTTTGTTCCCCACCTGCCGTCACAATAAAAGCCTGAGCTCGACGCCCGGCTGAGGAGTCCTTTGTGACAGACTCCCCCCGCTGACCCGGCCAGGACCAGAGGTTCTCCCAGAGCTCTCATCACGCTGACTGGCACGTGTTCGTATCAGAGCTAGAGGGCAGCCTGACATCAAGGCAAACTGTTTGTTAAATCTGTCCACAGGCTCTCGGTTTCATAGTTGAGGTGACTATTTTTCTCCCCAACAGCGGAAAAATAAAAAATATGATTTTAATCACGTTTTTGTTTCTTATTCATTAAATTTTTGACTCAATGAAACCATCTTTAAAAAAAAAAAAAAAAAAAAAAAAAAAAATTTTTTTTTAAATGGAAAACCCAAATTTTTTTTGAAAATTTT
>NW_015113080.1:60370-98091 GCF_001443285.1 Poecilia latipinna | reverse complement strand
ATCCCCTTTTTTTTTTTTTTTTATTAAATTTTTTACCCAAATAAACCCTTTTTAAAAAAAAAAAAAAAAAAAAAAAAAAAAGCTTTCAGTTCAATGGTAAACCCAGATATTTATCAGTAATGTTATCTGCTGGCAAAACACTCTGGCATTCCAGGAAGCAAAAAAAAAAAAAATAATAACAATAAAAGATAAAAGCAGAGTGTCACAGACGTGTTTGGGAATTTTCGACCATCAGTGATGCAGAAGCTGGAAACAGACGGGTCATAAACGGCTCACAAAGGCCGTATTTCCATCGATAACCTTTTTTTGCCGTTTGCTCATTGCATTGAGGGTTTTAAGCTGCATTATGTCGCGCAATAATCTCGCAGCAAAAAATAATAATAATAAAAATATTAAAAATATAATAACGGTTGTGTTAAACTGTTTGAGCCTCAGAGAAAATGGAGGGATCGTTATGGGAAGAGAAACAGAGCAGCAACAAACCTCAGAGTAATAACAGCTGAGATCAGCTCAGCAGGGAGACCAGAAATATGATAACACTGAACCTGCAGCTGCTGCATCTCCTACAACGTTCCTAATCACACCACCAGAGAGAACTGACACATTATAAAAATATAAATAAATTAATTCATAAAAAAATAAATAAATAAAGCCCTTGTTTTTGGACCCCACACTGTGCTGCACAAGCTGCATTTACAACATTTATGAAGCTGTTATACTTTTTATTTTTATTTTTTATTTTTTTATTGAATTTAGTCTGTGAATCCCTCCAATTAAAACCCCAAATAAAGGAAAAAACACAAAGCGGTATAATTCATTCAAATTAAAAGAACTTTGGTCATTAAATAAAAATATTAAAAGTTTTAACTTTACAACTTCTTTCCTCTGGCAGCAGCATCGTTAGGCAGAAACAACAACAAAGCTGCTTTTTTTTTCACTGAAAAAAAAAAAAAAAAAAGCAGCTTTAATTCAAACTTCCCAAATATGGTTGATTTGACTGCTGATCAATGCTCAGCTAGTGCTGCTAGCTTCAGGCAATATTTTAACTAAATCAAATAGCATGTGACCAAATGACATTCAGTGCTTCACGCTACTATCCAGGCTGCAGAAGACAACATAGCATGGCACCAATGTAGTCAGAGTGGTTCAAGTGAGGTCAGCGATTGACTTCTTATGGTATTACTAACGTTTTCACAGACAACAATTCGCTTTCAAACCTGCAGAAACCATCTGATAATGTTCTCTCTGGCGGTACAAAGATTTCCGGATAAAACCACCTGCAAGTTCACGATGTGCATGCAGGAGACGTGAAATCCAAAATAAGACCAAACTTAACAGGATTTTTAAAAACAATAATGACCATCAGGTTGACATCCAACACCAAGAGCACAGAGTTAACATCGAATTAAATGCTTTTGATTCAGCGTTTAAGTCAGTGAATAAATGTTTATCTAGGGACTAAAAGGTGAAACAAAAAAAAAATAAAAATAAAAATAAAATAAAATCAAGATCAGCTGCTAAGGACAACCACAACCCACTTGCCAAAGTTAATGATTAGAACTGTAACTAAAGATATCCTGGACAGGTGAGACCCGCTCCGCAGACACTCTGTGGAATGTAATGAAGCGATTAAGAGGATACACGGAAGTCATTTAAACATTTAATTATTTACTCTCTTTGAATCAGCTGGTTATGCGAAGAGTCATGTAAAGGTGAATCTCACTGACAGCAGTGGGAGGTTGAAGTGTTGCATAGGGCACTTTAGACGGGAATAGATATTACATTCTAACACATTTATTAATAAACACTCCTATATAGGTTTTTTTTTTTTTGCCTCGTTCAAACCTCAGCTAAGTGGGTCGAATCGCCTTTTTGCCTGAAGTTATTCATATCGTTATTCAACCCAGCAGACTGCATACGTTTGCTAGGTTTTAACAATGTTTTTTTTTATTTTTTTTTTATTTCCGTCACTAAGTTGGCTCTTCGCATTAAGCGCCACAGAGTTTGGGGACCATCATTTTAGAGCACCTACGCATTTTAAGGACTTAACATTATGCGAGAAAGTACCCCATATTTTCCATTTGTTCATTTTATCATTCTAAGGTTTCTAATGTAGCTCTGATGCCTTAGCTTGAAATCCCTGTGGCCTGGAAGAGAGAATCCGAGAGGCTAAGCGCCCGCATCGCTCTGTGTCCCTGTATTGTAATTGCCACCATCCCTTATTGATCACACTGAAGAACCCATGAAGGCTAATGTGATTTCATTAAGATGCAATCAAAGTGAGCTACTCCAAACAAACACGCGGGAGAACCGGGCCCTAAAGTTTCACTGCAACAACCTCTCCCAGCCTGGAAACAGTGGGAATCATTGAGGCACTTAGAGCTTTTTCCTAATGGTTTTTCAATTATTTGCTCTCAAGCTAATCCCTGAGAGTTCACGAGGTAAACAAAGTTAAGAAAAAAAAAAAAAGTGTAGTAAATCAGGTGGGATGAAATGTTTCGGATATAAAAATGAATCTAAAATGACGGCATGCAAGAATAAAGCGGGGCGCTTACAGAAACAACAGAGCGCAAGTCAGGAAACTCTGAACAAATGAAAAGCTGGCTTCCACAGCCAGAGGGAAAACACTCCGGTGTGTTTCTGCAAGCAGAGCTGCATCATCTGTCTCCAGAAGCTGGTGAGTCATCAAAAAGAGGCAGAGGCACCATGTGGCAATACGGTCGGAGACGCAGAGTTACCGCAACATCACAGCTGACGCTGAGAAATGGAAACCGGCGATGTTCAGATGAAACACATTTTGTTTGGTGAAACAAAATGTGTTTCATCAAAACAAAAGGATTCCTCAGACTAAATCAGAAAAAAAGAAAAACGTAACTCGGCACGAAGTGCAGCAGAAAAAAAAGCAAACATCTGTATGAACCCCATCTCTGCCAGCAGCTGCACAAGTATTATATCAAACAACAAGGAGAAAAAAAAAAAAAAAAAAAACTAGAGCATCAGCTGCTAGGTAAGTAGAGTGTGACAAATTAAAAGATCAACTTTTTAAATATTATCCAATTCAGGTGGATTCAGTTATTTAGCAGACGGGAGGGGCTTCATCACGAGTCAGATGTAAAACCAAGATCACCTCTAGCTAAAGCTAGGCTCCATCTGGAGTTGGAACGGAGAGATTTTTGCCCACTTGTATCAATACATCCATAAACTTCAGAAGTGAATGTTTAAGTCAGTCCTACTGAGGCTTCAGAGAACTGGAACAGAAAACAGTAGTGCTGCTCATTTCACCATTTCGTAATCGAGTCACTCAAAATGCGGCGGTCTTCAACAAACAGTTCAATGTGTCAATTTGTCACCTTCACAACTTGTGATTTGTTGCAAATTCACACGCTCAATTGGTCCAGAGTGAGAAAAGAAACGGAATAATTGGAAACAGCTCGTGCCTTATGGATTGTTCAAAAAATAATATGCAGAAACAAAACGAGAGATTTCTAATGCTTCCTCAATAAAGTAACCATCAACAGAAGTAAAATCATATCCAAATGTTCAGCAGATTTAAGTAGGATGGGACAAAACAGCAAAGTGTAGCTACAAAGCAACACATGCATTAGCAAAGGGGAGAACATTTTGATAAGAATACAAATAATCCATTTACACGTATTCCAAACTATGCTCTCTGGAACAGAGCTGTTTTGTCTCATCTTTGATTTCCAATGCAATCGTCTCCGCTAAAGCACAGCCCTTGAATTTTTACCTCTGAGGTTCCACCAGAGCGGCAGGCAAAACGCGTCGACCCCTTACCGTACTCTATGTCGTAAAACACGATGAACTTCTGCCAGCGCAGCTCCTCCACCAGCGTCAGCATGACGTTGTTGAGGCGTACGGGCGGCCGGGCTGCCAGCGTGTAGCGCTGCCCGCCGGGGCTCGGGTTGAACTGGCAGGCCGTCCTGGGGGAGCCGTCGCCGTTCCTCTGGATGTAAAGGTGCGGGATGTGCATGGCGTCCGTCAGGGACTGCAGGGCGCTGGCCGAGGCGCAGCCCGTCGAGGTGACCAGCGCCAGGATGCCCTGGTTCATCAGCTCGCAGGCTGCAAAGGGAGACGAGAGAGATAAAGTATATATAATTCCTCGATTTTCAGAGAAATAGGACAAACAGAGTCCAATGACGTCACTAGAGCATATTATGGAGGCTAAAAGTGAAAGCTTAACTACAAAAACTATTATAATTGATGCGTTTTGTATGCTGGGAGATTTTTCACCTGCAAGTTGCCAACCCAAATGAAGTAGGATTTACTGCAGAAATAGAAACCAAGTTCCTTCTCATCCTATCGCATGAGACGGTTCAAAAAAAGAGAACAAAATGGCCTTCACAGATTTCAACAGAGCCCTGACTGCAGGTGTCAGCTACCCACTGCATTTCATCTTAAACAGGCAAAACCCAAGAAAACACATCCGACTGCGCACACACAAAACACGGATGTAGGCATGTGACCTCAGTGTGGAAGTAGCTCACTGCTGCAAACAGACGGTCTAGACAGAAAACAACAAACGGCCTTGAATTGAATCTTCACTAAAACTCAAAAATGTGACGTTATTTAAACTGAACCAGATACCAGACCCGTTTCTGAGGATAGAAAATAGCAGAGGGATTAGTGAGAAACAGCAGACAGTTATAGATCTTGGCTGGACATTTCTCGTTCTCTGAGCAGCTTCAGTTCTTTCTATCTGAACCACGACTTTGGGTCTTAAAGCCTTATTAAACTTTCATCACCTACATTTTGCTGCCAGTTTTCCGTATGTTTAGTTTTTTGTGGATTCTAAATTGAAATGTGTATGTGAAGATGAACTCGTGGCTGCAGACCAAATGTAACTATGGGTACAAAAAAAATAAAATAAATGAAATAAAATAAAATCATATCCTTTATGATAGTCAAAAGTGCCACAGCCAATTATGAGGCATTGAAAAAAATTGGAAAAGGTCATAATTTAAAGCAATTGTGGCAAAAATGCCAACCAAACTAAAATATAATTTGTTGTGGAAAAAAAAAAAAATATATATATATGATGCTGTGCATTTTGATGGAACACGTTTATTATTCTCAGATTCTCAGATAGTTATTGCAGTCGTAAGCACAATTTTAATTACTTTTCTGGCAGATACTGTAGAACCAATACCATCCCAAAACATGAATATTAAAAACAAAATGAAAGCACTGATACGATAAAAAAGAGAGAGAGTGAGTTCAGAAATAAGTTTTCATTCAAATTTTAATACCAAAATTCCTTGACTCCTCTTGGAGAGCTCTTGCTTTAAAGCAGGTACGTCAAACTGTTAAAAGAACAAAAAAAAATAATAATTTTTTTTTTTTAAATGACAGAAAGCAACAAAAACTGCACAACACATTTGTATCTCTTCCCCAAGGCTACGTACGCATCTTTGGTTCTAACAAATTACTTTAAGGTACCAGCAGGACGGGACACAGTTTTAAAAATCAAATCCGTCCAGATTTTATTAGGATAAAGCCCACAAACGTCTCTCTATTCAGTTTGAAATGTATTCAATTTTGTTTGTGGGAAAATTTGTTCTGGTCTATTGCAACCAAAAGGTATGTTTGGTACCAAAACAAAGCAGCAAATCACTGAAGGGACATCCCACCAACAGTAAAGCACAGCGGTGGCAGCATCATGGCGCATGGATCAGCATCATCTTCCTCTGGAACTTGGATGTTGACTTGTTCCATATGCCACATAAAAGAGATGCTTCATCTTTTGGCACGACAACAACCCGACCAAAGAGTCGAGAACTGAATCCAAAAGAAAGTCTGTGGGCCAAACTGAAGAGGGAGCTGCATAGATTCTGAGAGGTTCTGTAATGTTTTTACTAAGTCAATCAGCTTAAAAATAAAATAATTCACCAAATTATTTTTCAGTTTTTTTTTCTCTCATTCAATGTCTCCAATATGTTTCAATATATGTAGAAGAAAAAAAAAATCTGAAATTATTCCGCTTCCCCGCCAGACAACATAAATCCTTCAAAGTTATTTCTCGAAAAGAGATGTCTTCCCTCATCGCGGATTCGATGTCCGTGGTTGGTTTTGGTTTCACCTCAAGAAAACTACTTCCAAACAACTTTGAGTTCCCAACATCAAACTGGAGCCGCGCGAAGGCTCTTTCACCTGCAGTGTTCAGACAAAAAGGTGTAGTTTAAGCCTTTTAGACACCTTTCATCTCCAGTTAGAGCCCAAGTTTCTCTGCAGGAGAAGATCTGTCCGGACTAAAAGGTCAAGAAATGCTTCAAAGGACAGCAGGAGTGTTATGACTGAGCTCCCACCAGGGGAAAAGATGAAATGGAGAAAAAAAAAAAAAGAAGAAGAAGAGGCATCCGTGCTGAGGCAGAGGAGCATAAAATGAAGGCTGGTCGCCTTCAAGGAAAAAGCAGGAAAACAGCAGCAGGAGAACAGCTGGCAGGTCGCAGGAATCCTGCTGCTTAATGTTTGATGAGTCAAACTTGGCTGAACTCGGGCTGACTCCCTCAGAGCTGAGAACAAACCGAGGACACGAGATCATCAACAGTCAGTCGCCTAAGTGCACCGAATCCATCTTTATTATGTGAAAGCTTCTGCTTTAGAGAGCAGCATCGTCTGCGTGTCTGTGATTTTTTTTCTTCTTCTTTTTCTTTTTTTAAAGGAAGAGAAAATGCAATCAACCGAACTAATAGTTTTTAAGATAGCGGGACAAATGTTGCCTCTGACACAGGATCTAATGAACTAACTCTGATCTAATTAGCAAGAAGTTTGTTTTTTTCTGCCAGCCACTCTCTGGATGAGACTAAGATCATATTCTGAGTTTAGTTCATAATTACAAAATAAGATGCAACCACAAGATGTGAATCTCTAAAAGCTGCATGAAGTCTTCAAATAAGTTTTGAAGAACACGCTGCACCGCTTTGCAGTATTTTTCTGTTTGCAGCTCTATTTTCACACGTTTATAAATGTATGCTTCAAATGGCCAGGTGTAGTCCTTTGAACACAATGAACACTACTTTATTCCCAGATTCGAAAATAAATAAATAAATAAATAAATAAAAAACTTCTCCTGGAAGCAAAATGCATATTCAAAGAAATGTATTTATGCAAATACGCCAAAAAGTCCCCAATTTTTTTGACAGATGAAGTGTATTACTAATAAAGAAGCTGAAAAAAAAAAGAAGCCAAGGGTACAATTTGTATGCAGCTTAGTCCATTTGTCGTCCAGCAATGCTTCGATATCCAGAGAACATCCAAGTTAAGCCTTTTGGTGTCAGCTCTAAAAAACTGAACTGATTACATCCTGATCACTGGCCTGCACAGGAACTAAATTATTTCCAAATCAGACCGTCCCTTTTGGGCGCGGAACTGTTTTGATCAGTCTGGTTAAAAATGCATTACCCGCAACAGTGGCGATAATTAGGAGCGAACCCTGAAACAAACTGGAGGCACTTTGAAATAAATCACAGTGTGTTGCCACAAGTAATATTCACCTTTTCTTCAGCTGCCCGCAGACGAGGGAATAAACATTAATAATAAATGGCCAACATGACTGTCAACTCAAGCTCCATCAAAAAGATGTTTTTTTTTAAATTTCCACTAAAGCAGTGGTGTCTAACTTCAGTTATCAAGGACTGGTTTAATGCACGTTTAGATTTTGATCCGCACTCAATTCAGACGGCTGAATTACCTTCGCAGCACATCGTTACGTTCCGCGGAGGACTGCTGATCAAATATTCATTTGATGTGATGAACAGGGGGAAGCGTCTAAAACATGAAGGACACCAGCGCTTCTAGGCTGACTTTGAAAACTACTGTACCTGCGTCACGGGAAAGTTTATGTCACATCTGCAGCACGCCATCAGTCAGGCACTGATTAAAAGGAAAATGACATTTTCGTGGTTTGGCTGCGGGCTTCGGACCAGCTGAACTGAAAATTACGCTCAAACTCCGACTTCGCTATCAAATATTCACACATGACGGATTCGGGCTTTAATATTAGGCCAGCAACAATATTTTAGCAGGAATTGTAATTTACGATTTAACTTACAATGTACTGTGAAAAGAGCTGACCCTCAAATCATTCATTTAAATCATCTCTATAATTTATATTATAGAATTTTTTTTTGATAATTATTCTTTGATTAATGTTTCAACTTCATAATAAATTTCAGTGGAGTTGAGATGGACTAAAGTGATAGAATAGTCTCAATTACATTCATTACTGTACAATACTCTATTTCAAGAATAAAAAAACTAAACGGAAGGGTCTGCCTTGAAAACCAACAGCATTTATGTTTTAAATTTTAAATCTCCACCTGGATATTTTTGCTTATTTTAATTGTACGCAGTTCTTTAAGTGTCCTGTCAGTAAATATATTTGCCAATTTATCTGTAACAACTGGAACTTCCAGTATCCAGCCAGTTATTTTTGCAATTTACCGTCTACTAAAGGAGTGGCCCTCAGATTAATTTCACTCCCTGCTACAGTGGGGGTGAAATTACCGTAATAACCAGATATTGGCTGGAAAGCGCAACGTCTCATCTTTCAGAAACCGTTGGAATTTTTCAGATAGCGCAAAGGGTGAAGGAATTACGGTACTGCAAATCTGTTTGGATCGCCGACGCTCCATTTAATACTTAGAGGTTTAAATGGCAACCTGACATGTAGCTTTCAACAGACAAAAATGGCAGAGTAAATGCCTGATGATACCTTAAGAATGTTTTTGTTTGCAAAAGACAATTCAGAGGAAACACCGGAGATGGCAGCTACAAACTCACTGACAGTAGCATACCTAAACTATCAGGGACAGCCTTTAGGCCAAACAGTCAACTCCTTCAGTGGATGGAAGAAGTGAAAGCATAAATGTGCTTCCACCGTCTCCTTCCTTACCGGCCTGGCACAGACTATTTGCATGTCCACCACTCAGTGCTGAACAGGTAATGTACGGTGAACTCTCACTGCTCCTTCACATCTGCACATTGCCTCCCTGTAGCTCGGAGGAATGAGGTTTATGATAGCTGCGGATTAAAAAAACAAAACAAAAAAAAAACAAAGATAAAACAGACCAAATGAGGTAGAAAGCTAATTCAGCCCGAGTTGAACAACTTGAGTGAAATTTCCGTCACAAGCACAACAGATTTCAGAAACGAGAAATAAAAACTAAACAAAGACCACCTGACTCTAAACCGAATTGGTTTGAGCCACAGATGCATTATGGGACGGGAGAGAGAACAGCTTAGCTTTAGAGGTATCACATATTTTTCCAGTATTCCTTCACTTACCAGCGCTTGACTTAAAGGAAAAAAAAAAACAAAAAAAAGCTCCAGGAGAGATCATGACTTTCTTTTATGTCTCTCCACAAGAGAAGAACAATCACCTGGTTAATGAGGCTCGGAGCAGCGGAGACTCCGACTAGCAGTCAGTCCGCCTCTGAAATCATTGAGCACCAATTAACACAGCACACCAGAAAGGGACTAATAGGTTCGGAGGCTTTAGATGCACAGTGCTGGTGGCTGCTAAGATAACTTCTCTCGGCAGCCCGCTAAGATGATTTGGGCTGCGACGTGACTCAGTTGCTCTATGAGTGCGCAGTGAGTCACGGTTTCATCTGTGCTAAATGAAGCCAGCACAATATTTAGCTGGAGCGACTCCCTGTGCATCCTAATGACACTTACAGAGTGACTTGGAGCAGACGGCGGGAGACAAAGAGCATTAGGGCTGGGAGAAGACAAAGATCTCCCTCCCTCCACCCGGCTCCTCATTACTGGGATCTCTGGTCAATATCTTGCTCCTAAATTAGCTTACATAAATAAAGTATACTCCTCTTATCCTTCAGCAGAGGGTTATGGATTTAAATAACATTCCTTTGCATTTCATTAAGTCCTCCCGGGCAATTAGGCATGACTGTATAGATGACGGATCAGCGTTTGACATTAGATCTAAACACTACATGGACAGTCAAAGTAGGAATCATTTGTTCAGGATTTAAGATTGTCCATCTGTATAAACTGTAGTCAAAAAAAGACATGTATAAATAAGTGTTGCCATTAAGAAAAGGAGCCTGGTCAAATCCTAACATCCATTTCCGTTACATGGCCACAATTGAGCTGTATTGCTTCAGGAACTTTAAACAGAGCGGTGCACCACATCGGAAAGAAACTATTATTTTACATCCGCTGACAACGATCATTGGATGCAGCTGTTCTCTCCCCTACACACTAATTTCAAGGATCGTTGTTCTGCCAGAGACACATTTTTATGTCCGACGTCTCCCCGCTTAAGAAGTGCAAACTCCTGAGGCAGAACGTCTTTGCTACCGTCTCTCAGGGTCAGACGACCAAATGGGAAGACGCTGAAACAGGGAAGAAGCCTTCTTTCAGAGGTCAGAAGAACACGTGACGAGAGGCAGCACTGAGCAGGTACTGAGGATTTGGAAATAGAAAAGGTCCGGCATACCTCATCGTCAATCCAGTGCTGTACCTGCCCTAGGCTTTCACTCGTCGAAAACTTAAAGCAAACTTACAGATGTGTCGAATCAGATATGGTACAATTGGAAGGGGTATGGATTTCCCTCTTTATGTGTAAGTCCATGACCTGGTTGGTTGCAGAGAGCTTGTCGGGAAAGTCAAGGGTCAGTCTATTTACAGAATTCCTAGATAACATGGTAATGCAGGATGATGATGTTGAAACCTTGCGAGGTGCTGAAACACCTGTGAAGGTAGATTCTGACCTGATGAAGCATTGTCAATATTGAAGCAAAAAGGCGTTGGCCCCACCTTATTAGGCCTCATCAGAAGTTGATGGCATGCTTCAAAAGATACTTTGCCAACTTCCTTTATCGGTCTGTCTTTTGAAACATTAAATAACACAAACTATGTGTTCAAGATGTATTTAGTCAAAATATGAAGAGGCGATGTGTAACATGTGTCAACACAGGTCAAAACAGTTGCGCTCAGAGGCGCCCTGAAGTGAGGTGATTTTACGGACATGAGAGATACGGTTGATACGTGTCTAATAACGCACGCTACTGCTAGGATGATGAGCTTAACAGCATCGGTTATCAAGAAATGTGTTTGTATCCTCAGCTGTGCTTTTACTTGATCAAAAATTCTCCCAGTGGCTTCAGGACAGTGTTTCGTTCAACCCCCTTGAGCCAAAAGTGTTGAAGTAATTATTCATGAAAAAAAAAAAAAGACAGAATAAGTGGTACCTTACAGCACAATAAAGTTTGAGCCTGAAGTTCTGCATTTAAAGAGCAAATGTTTCATGTTTCTTCCAAACCAATCAGGTCAAAGATCAAATAATAATAATTTGGTGTGGTTAATCTGTCAGGCCTGCTGATTTAAACATAAGTTTACTCGACTGTGGAGTTGTCAGCAGGAATATTGTCACTTCACTTCGCCCACCTGAAGCGACATCAAGCTGAAAATAAACAAAGGGAGCACCAAGTCAAATAGGGCTAATTTTAGCTGCTTTTAGTCAACTGGCCACAATACGCCCAATGAGGCGTTAGGAAATATTTTCTCGTTATCCGCACCTTCTACAGCGCATTCAAGTTCCACTTCCACAAACAAAACACTCAAACTATTACGGTATTGTGTTTTCAGGACTGCTGTCTATTTTTGCAATGGTTTATAAGTGGTCCTCCCCGAAACTTTCCAAGCAACATTAACACCTTTCAAAATTAAAGTAATTTAATTGTTTGATTATGGAGTGCAGAGTATCCAACTATGGCGGCTAATTTCACCTCCAAAGTTTCCCCAGTTTGCATCTCTGTAGGCCGTGCCGCACAATAGGACGGGAAATTAGATTTCAGATGTTCTGCACGGAGGGCAGGGGCACACATGATCAATAAGTAATGAAAACAGATACAGTCGATGGCCCGTCAGGGGAAAACAAAAGGATTAAAGCTGCCAGGCAACACCTTCTTCAACAGATCAGCAGCACGAGATAAAGGAGGAAGACGAGAGGAGAGACATGGCTCCCGTTTCATTATTAACTCGCATTTTCACATTATTTTCTTCGGCGTACGCCGCTTTCATGGCAGTGAGGATTTGTTTTGATCTATGCGGAGACGATCGGCAACGAGAGAGACGCACAGTGACTAGCGTGACCCTATTAAAGGGAAGGACTGTTTTGTTGGAACTGATTGTATTAGGAAAATGAATGCCAACTTCCGCCGATGCGCTTGCCAGGAGACGCTTTCACCGAGATGAATGACAAACGACACGGACAGCAGGAGGTTTGTGAAACAGAAATGACTCAGCTGGAAGGTAGAGGTTCGCATCAAGCGGAAATATTTAAGTGAAAGTGAAATGAAACTCTGTCATGAATTTATGCAAACCTTACCGGTGAGGTAAATGTTGACATTTAATGTTAAAATAAATCAATATTCAGCTATCCCAGGTTTTATAAAGAAAAGAAATCTTAAACACAAGAACTTTATTGTACTCATCTCGTCCATCTTTTTCATCTCAACCTCAGTTTGTCTCCTTCCCTCATTTCTTCAGGGTTTCTATTCTGTCGAGGTTTCTTTTCATCTTCACACTGTGTGAGCCGTCCTTCTCCTCCCTCGTCACTTAAAACTTCAAATTCTGAACTTTTCTTTCTTTCATGTGCCATGTTGTATCTTGATAAGTAAGATGAAAAGTCGAGTGGAGTTTTACCACCAATCGCCACAAGGGGCACTCCAGTTCAGCTTTGCACAATTTTTTTTTTTTTTTTTTTTTTTTTTTTTTTTTTTTTTTTTTTTTATCATTTTCTTAGATATTTTTGTAATGGAACATATCCAAAACAGAATTTAAGCAAAGAAACCAGCCTCTGACAAATATATACAATTTTAACAAAAGGGCGTTATCACTATGTTTTCATGCACTAAAAAGGTATTTTCGTTTTAGAAGTGTACTCTGTATTTTACTGGCTGTTTGTGGAAGATCCTTTTTTTTTTTTTTACTCAATGCCATTTATAATACAACATTTTGCTTCAGTTTCCGATATGTTTTGTTGTATTTTATAGTGGATTTTATTATAGTTTGCAGAACAGCAGAAGAAAAATTTAATAAACTGTCTAAATATATATGTATATAAACAGCAGCAGCATCTATATCTTTCAGATATTTAACAAGCTCTTTAGTTACCTCACTGTAGGGTATGAATGAGTGGAGTTTTATTTATGCGCTTATATATAATGAATGCATCTCATAGTTACGCTGTCAAGTGTTCAGTTACCCTTATCACATTGTAAATCTCCACCTTAGTGCTCCTTCTACCTGCACCCTTTAGAGCTCAATTTAATTTTTACCTCAAGCCAAAGGGGTTCTAATTTCTCTAGTGCTTAATTACACTATCCATCTCCTCGGATCTGTGGGCCCATTACCCATCATACCCCACGCAACGACAGCGCCGCTCCCTGCGCCCCAGAAACCTTCTCGCTGCGTCGCTCTGCCGCCTGACAATGTTTCCGTTAATAAGCAGATAAAAAGAATGGCCTGTAAAGCTAATATTGCTGCTGCTCCTGACTTCATTATGGCTGAAAATCTGCTGGATTTAGCTTGCCACTGGCTAGCGCGCTGTTTTAACATCGACGGACGCAGAGGGGAAATGATCTACAGGTAACTGTCAGGAAGGGATCCTCACTGCACCAAAAAAAAAAAAAAATCGACAATTTGTCAGGAGACGGATCCGAAAACTTTATACGAGTCATTTGGGCACTTTGTGGGTTACCAGCTCCACTTCACAGCACTGCTAGAGGAGTGTGGTTGATGGGCGGGATCTGATCAGAATACCTTCATAGCATCTCCTTCTGGAGATTTTCTGACCTTGGGCCCATTAAAGTCAGCTCATTAGTGCCCTGTAGGCAACAGGGACCTACAGGGGACTAAATCCAGGTGGCCACACAAGGAATAAAGTCGTGTTTCCAGATGATTTCCCTCGAGATAGGCCTCACTTGACGGTACGTGATATAAATGTCGTCATTCCCACAGACAACTGAAATTGCGGCACACAAGACAAAACACACAAGACAGTCGGTGAGATCAGACGCAGCAGCAGAGAAACAAGGACACCAAAATTGTGAATGTCTTTAAACAGGCAACCGAAGAACCAACACACATTCACCGACCAACAAGGCTGCAACTTTAAAACCATAGGAGGAAACGTGGTCGACGTGACCAAAAGGTGTGCCGGCACAATCCCATCAGTGCAATTATATGAATCCAGTAACTTCTACCTGCAATTCCAACAAGTCAGCTCTGAGGAACTCATTTGTCATCACTGCAGTTTCTATTGACTGAAGGGAAATGAAAATGATCTTATTCGTAATTGGACAGTGATATTTAAACACCTCATTGTGCAAATGATCTTTTAAAAGTAATTTAAATCCACGCTAGTGGCATTATAAATAGCTTTTTTTTCCAGTAAAAGAAAAAAAACAAAAACAAAAAAAAAAAACAGCAAACACATATGAACGTATGTACACACATGCATCTAAAATGAGAGGGAACAAGCCGGGGCAGCAAGTAATGATGTATTAGACAGAGCAGAATTGTTCCTGCGCCTCATTCATCACAGATAGATGGCTGATGGCCGAGCACATCAGTCAACTTCTAAAGAAAAAAAATGTGCTGTTGGGGGAAAAACAGAGCTGACAGAACTTCTGATGAAAAAATAAATGTGGAGAGATATTCATGTTCAGAAAACGGTGCGAGGACGCAGAGACGAGCCGACCGGGCAGAGAGATGGACAGACAAGTGGAGGTGGACAGGTGACATGATGAACAGTGTTATTTTGTGAGCGCCGTCTTTCTCCTCCCGCCATGTCTGGTGTACATATAAATTACATATGCATATAAATAACCCTGAATGCAGCAGGATATACATTTAGGCTCATCAAAGCAGCTGGGAGCACAAATCACGCAAGGTGACTCTTTACGATGTCACATCTGCAATATCAGATTCAACGTCAGTCGATATAGCATGTGTTATGACCGCAATATATGAGATTTTATGTACATGCAATAAGTTGTTACTTTGGGCTTCAATTGATTACTTATGCTAACTTCTCATTGGAGATCATGACACGGATGTGTTGTTTTTTTTTTGTTTTTTTTTTCAGTCGTGTTTTAATTACCTTACTTTGTCATGAGTCGATAATCAATTCAAATTAATCCAGATCAATGGACATGAGCATAGGTTCAGAAAAGAGTGAGGTAAGCTCACAATGTTTAACCAACAAACACTGTTCCTAACTTTACTGCTTAAGAACAGACCACACATTTGTACTGGCTGAAGTTTTTACTGGGGATCAATAAAATGCACCAGCTTGATTGGTTGAGGGTAAAGCTGGTAGGCGCACAATAAGATGGTGAATTATTAGCTTGTGCAATATATTGTTAAACTGGGAGAAGTTTTCTGAGGTTAATGATAACACAGTCAGATATTTTAGCCAACAAAGAGGTCAGAAAATTGAAGAATCATCTTTAAAAGTAAGAATTAGCCAATGGATGACCTCAAGTAACATATTGAGGTTCTGGCAACTTTAATTACTTGACGCAACTTAAATAATTGCTACCAGAGTTCCTGTAGTTGATCTACTGTCTGTTTTTACTTTTTTTCAGCACCGTCCCCACCAAGACAAGTAGCCACATTTTGTCAATGTTAAACCTGCTTCACAAGCCAAAAACTGTTTTAGTCAGCTGAATTATTAGAAACGGACTGAGTGCCTTTCCTAATAAACAACTGTTATCTCTAAAGAAAATAGTAGGATAAGAACCTCCAGTGAGACAAAAGGGACAAACTTCACTTCTGGTGATGATTTACCAAGAGGAACTACGTCCTCAGAATCCGGAAGAGACAATCCAACTGAGGCAATTAGATGTCCGGGCTCATAAAACACAAAGGAGTCGTCCAGACCCTTTAATTTTTCCATCTCCGGCGCAGTATTTACATTTCAAGACGTGACATTTTTGTGTCCTTACACACTTCTCGAGGAGCGTCTGTGGTGAGAGAACGCACATATCAGGTAGGTCTTCTTACCACCCGGGCTTGAGGACTTGCTGAGCAGTTAAAGAAAATCGTTGCCCAGTCGTCTTGTGTAAATCCTTCACAGCTGCAGAAGTTGTTTCATTCTGCTCACAGGATTTTCACATCGACTGTGGACAAATGAGACCTGAATTATTTATGCGTGTTAGCCCAGACGAACAGTTCGGATCAGTGCTCAATGTGCAGACGTGGCGCACGGAGTTTGTAGAGACAACTTTCATTTTGGGGGGCTGTGTTGCGGGGGGGCAGATGGCTCGGGCCGTGAGTCATGCTCAATTCAAACACTTTACTTGTTTATTTTTAAAAACAACCATCAAAAGTGAGCTTGGACTCCTCAAACAGGCTGTTTGCCGACTCCAGGCTCGGCTCGGTGTTGAGCAGGCGACAATACGAGCTCGGCTGTAATTGTGAAGCTCCGGTTTTGTTTGGCCAGACCTCTCAGATCCCATTTGCTCGGTGGATTATGACTCCCGTGTGCCAACAAACAGCAGCCTCTTCACCATCATCTGTCTCACTCCAAATACGCCAGACCTCTGCCTTGGCAGCGCGGCGCACGTTAAAGCCGAGGTCGAGTGTGTGCGGACGCCGTACGCGAAAGAAGCCAAAGGAACATTCAAACGTGTTGGCCGGCGCTTCGTTTTCTTCCCGTTTGAGCCAGAAAGACTCAACCTGCTGTCTCTGCAGAACCCGAGTGAAACGGGAGGAACAGAGGGAGCTTTCAGTGGAGAGCGTCAGATTGGCCGTTTCTGGATCTGCAACTGGCTTTATTATTGGACAGCTATAAGCACAGGTGGCCCAGTCGACGCCGACAGCAAGTTTCCAGCCTTAGGAACGAGCTGCAAATCTAATTAGCAGGCGACGTGTTAAATGAAAATCAACATTTTAACCCCGCTAACACCTCCAGATGGTGTTTTTACATGACAGAAGATGTAATGAATCACAAAGTCAGTGATCATTTTTAGCCGTAACCCTGCACCACTAACACTACCATGCAAAAGTCTTCAATCGTTCCTTTTTCTTAACTATATGTTGCCTTCAAGAAGCCGTGCTTTCTGCCAATCTTTTTAAAACGGTCTGTAGTTTTTCTAATCTTCTGAAGGTTCAAACAAGTTTATGCATCTTTGTGTATAGATAGATTTGTCGGAAGAACAGATTTTTAGAACTTATGCTTTTATTTAACACACAATAATTAGCAGCTTTGAACTAATTATTTGTATGATTCAGTAGAACTTTTATGAACGTATTAATGAATGTGGAAACAATAATTTGTGGTCCTTTTTTTTTTTTTTGACAAGGATGCACACTTCAGAGCCACTGATTTATAATAACTGTAACTGCTTTTTATTTAATGCTTTTTAAAATCAACTGTATTAATTTTTTTATGTCGGTTTTATTGTACCTAAGGCTTTTATATCATCTTAATGCTCCAGTGGAGCGCAACAAGACAGCACTTTGGAACAGGCTTCCAGTGAGATAACATCTGTCCACATGAGGCTCCTGTTTAAGGGCTGGGCAAAGGCCTTTATTAAGTCTCACTATGTGCTGCTACCCTTTAAGTAAAAAGACTCCCCTTTTTTCAGCACTGTGTTATTTACTTAAATACTTAGAGATCATATGTATGACGTGATCTGAAGACTTATTTAAAACAACAAAAATAATAATAATTATTCATGCAAGTGCAAAAATATTACCAACAATCATTATAGCTGCAATAACATTTCTTTGGCATTTTGAAGATACACATTTATTTGATGATTTTGGCGATGGAACTCATCAAAATGCATTATTTGTTGTCCCCCCCCCCATTTATTGACAGTATTTTTTTTATGACTTTGTATTTTTATGATGCGAAACATTTTGCCGAAATGTGCTGTACAAATAAGCTTGATCGATTGACTGATTTTGAGTTCCTTATATGTGGATTCAGGCCAGATCCTGGAAAATATTTGCTAAAATCGTAACAGTCTGCTTATCAGACATTTCTCATTTTAACAACAGTGTTATGTTTGGAATAAATGTACATATTGCCTGATTTGTCCCCCACACCATTTGTTTAATTTTTTGTCGTCAAAAAATCTTTTTCCTAATCCCCGAGTTATTTTTCTTTTTTTTTTTCTTTTTTTTCTTTTTTTTTAAAGAAGAGAGGCACAAGTGTTGCAGCCTATTTTCAGCCAGCTTAGAGTGAGCACTGAAGTCACTGCAGCACTTTTTGGGATCTCAATAAAAAGGTATTTAAGCTTTACTAATGAGATAATGAATAAATTTAGCTGATTTGAAACCAACCTTTTCATTAGATCAGTGGCTGAACACAGATTTATTTATTTATTTATTTATTTTCTGGAATCCAATATTTGACGTACAGATCCCATTTTCATAGTATCTACATATTTATCCATCCATCTGGTAGAACAGTTGTGGAACAACACATTAAACTTTGTCTATTGTCTGAAATGTTTTCTGAGGGTTGTTTTGAAAAGTATGAAAGGAGATGAAAAAATTTCCTGATCCTAAAAAAAAAAAAAAAAAGAAGAAAAAAACTACTGATGAGATGAAAAATATAGATATACATGTTTATTTTTACATTCAGTGCCCTACAACAGATGCTTCAAAATTCATTTTCTTTAATGAGCTCAAGTGTTTTCACCTAAATGAAACAACAAAAGTACAAGATTTGTTTGAAATGGAGGAAATGTTTCTAATTATCTTATTACTGGTGTGAAATGTGGGAAAAAGAAAAAAAAAAAAAAAAGAACCTGGCTGCTTCAGGATGCTGTTGGCAGAAGCTTTAGTTTATTTATTAGTCGCTGGCAGAAAACCAGCAAGTGAAATTTGGGCCTCACTGATGGTCTTATTAACGCAAATCCATCAATCAGTTTCAATGAGTGACCAGCTAATCAACTCATCTTTCACAGGAGCTCAAAGTTAAGCAGGTAAATTAAAACAACAACAACAACAACCACCTCTGCTGTGTCCTGAGTGAAAAAGCCTCCAAAACGTAACTCCAAAATATCTCTGCCTGGTACTGCTGCCCTCCCAGAGGAGATGAGCAGCTCACTGGTTCCCATCAGCCTTCATAAGCAGCCTGGAGGGGGTCAGGGGTCGCCGCCTCATCCCAAAAACAGATCACCACCGGGGGGAGCGCAGCAGCACCCAGTAGACAGCCCGTAGATCAAGGACACACTCGTTTATCCATGACAGAAGCAGTGGGAAAGATGAAAAATGTCGGCTAGAAAGATGATGATGGTTAGATCAGTAGAGAAAGTAGAACAAAGGAAGGGGGCAAGAATGTGAGCAAAGGACAGAAGGATAGCAGAGGAGGATGACGGATCGCAGAAAATACAAGAGGCGTGAGAAGAGTGAAGGAAGAGGGGATTAAAGAGGGGGAAAAGGAGAGGTAGAAAGTAAAAAACAAAGGTCATAATTCACAAGGAAAGGAAGAGAAGTAGAGGAGGAAGACTAACAAATTAAAACAGATGATATTTAAGCAGGAAAAAAACTGACGAGAACAAAAAAAGTAAAACACAAAAGAACAGGAATATGTAATGGAGAGATTAGAGGAGCAGGATGAGAGACACCACGGCAAAGGCAACTCGGTGAACGTTCTTTAAATGTCTCTGAGGATTAATATCTGTGTGAGGAGGAGCAGCTGGATTAGCATGTCGGAAGAGGAGGGAGCGCTGCATTTATTATTGATAAGAGAAGAACTCCAAGGAGCAGGCTATTAAACAAAGTTGGAGGAGGAGAGTGAGAAGCCTATGTGATCATGCAGAGGTTCTCATGCACGAGAAAACAGACGAAGGCCAAAACCAGAGCGATTCCAGGCTAAAAGGCCCAAAAATACAAAGTGAAGCGCAATCACGTCTGATATACGTCGCTGTTCACACCTGTACCCAATTATTTCTAAACCGCAAACTACCAAACAGAAAAAACCAGAGCTGTTGGGTAGGGCAGGCTAATTTTCAGTGATATTATTTACTCAACACTTCCAACTTCAACACACAAGCCAGACTTTTCTGTGAAACCAAATCACAATCACTTTACACAGTGTTTCCCATCTTTCCATGGGCGGTTTTAATAAAAAAATAATCTGTAAAAAAAAAAAAAATCCCGCAGCAAAACACTTGAGATGTACGTGAGGCGGCAGCATGAACTCCAGGATGACTTGGAAAACGCACGCTTGTGGTTTGTAAAGAGAAGCAGAGCTGTCGGGAATGTCGAGATTTCATCCAAGATACGTGGAGAACATTTCGAGTCAAGCCGTTACAAGAAAACCAACTTTCAGATCCGAATGAAATGTCCTGCTGGGAGCCGCAGGACTCCTGTGTTGCTCTGCATTGCAACAGACTGATTTTCAGGAAGGACTATAATGAGCGCGGCACCCGCCAGCTGGTCCCACCATGACCACCCCACCTCAAACCCTGCAGTAGTAATTCATACTTCATTACTTGGATGTACTTTTACTATAACTGTTTGTAAACTGAGCAAAGCTGGTCTGATTGGAATGATCTGAATTTATGCTCCATCCATAAATGGATGTCTGCTGTAAACTACGAAATTATCTGAACAAACTTCAACCATGTATTCTAAAAAAAAAATACATCTGGTTTAAGGGAGATTTTAACAAGAAATATACCAGGATCATGTTTATGTATAGTTTTTCCTACATACTCTTTATGACCGGTCCAGATCTTCACAAAGGCCAGTGAAGACATTCGTAAGACGTTTCGAGGTTAGTGACCTCTGTTTTGACCGTTTTCTTTTGCTTTTAAATTACATGAGAGCAGGATGTTTCCCGACTGCTACATGTAAAGTAGGCTTTGGTGAGCTTTTGTTCAAGTATGAGTGTAAAAAAAAAGAAAAAAAAGAAAAAAAAAATGCCAGCAATATTGATTCTGATTTGTTTTTGTTTTTTGTGCATTCACCAAAATCCTCAAACAGATTAGATTGTTTTTTTTTTTCATCCCTTAAATGCAAACTGGTAGATTGGCAAAGCATAAAACAAACTTTTATCTCGCGGAAATCAATAAAACGCAACATTCTGGAGGCATTCTATCATCATCGTGAGGCAAAAGGAAAACTAAAATAGAAATACTGATAATGTAGTAAAAAACACGCTTTCTGAAAGGGAGTCAATGACACAAAGAACTGATTGGTCTTTTTAGTCGCAAAAAAAAAATATGTAAAAGATACATTTTCTTTGAAATTAATAGATTAATAGCAACAAGCAAAAAAAGAGATTTTCACTACAAAGCTGAAAAGGAAGAAGATGAAGATGACTTAAAATTCACCTCAGAAACTAATCTTGCCAAATTGTATCACATTTATGTTTAATGTTGTAATTATTTATGTAAAATCAGAACCGATTGACTGGGTGTTTGACATTGAGCCAAAATCACAAATTCACATTGTAAAAATACTCTGATTAATCAAACAATCGAGTAGAATTTGCATAATATTCCCAGTTTCCAGTCATCCTTTAATGCATTGAATCAAATAATACAAATACATTTTAGAAGTAAAGTGAAATTATTTTGCATGGCAATTTGAATTTGAAACACTGATTTAGTCAGACAAGCACAGTATCAGTCATCTAAGCTGCAGGTCATGTTTGCAGACAAAATCGAATAGATGTTAGGCCGTCGAGACAATAAATCACGTATCGGATGAAATAACGAAAACAACGTGTTTTAAAAGAATGACATGAAAGAAACATTTACAATCAACAACTCGGCTCCATGTGCCTTTCAATATACATCAAAAGCAACCAGAACTGGGCTACACAAGCTAATCTGCATATGTATTCAGCTCATAAAAACTGCTTCCATTAATATAACATGATGACATTTCACTGATAATGAGTTTTTATTTCTTCTGCGGTTCAGATAAACATCACAGATTCCTCGACTTCAGACTTTGCTCATTGTTATTCTTCCCACCACGGACGCACCGCCAGCATCGCCTGTTTGAAAGGGAAGTTAAAGGTTGGAGATAAAAGACCAAAGTGAAACTTGAATCGCAGAATTTATCTGTTGGGATGAGATTTATATATATCAAATAAGGATCCCAGGATCCTCTATCTAATGGATTATTGTTCTGATAAGTTATAGGTGTGAAAGTGACATTTGGGTCCAACGCTTCGCTTGTTAAAATCTTGTTTTATAGTGATATTTACTGAACTCGTTTCAAATCAGAGTTTGTTTCAGCCGACGTCTCATCAAGAAATGAAGGAACTTGCTGCTTGTAATTCTTCTCTGAATATTGCTAAAGAAAAAGAAAAATTAAGTATATTATTTGATTATTTAGATGGAGCTGTTTCATTTGATGGACGGGCATATTTTTATTTTTACTTGGCTATGTTGATGTTGAAGTGTTATTAAACCTTCAGGGCTGTCAAAGGACAAACATAAGATCTATGTTTGATGGGTAAAGCATCCAACACATGTCCCACACACCAACCTATCTCTCAAAAATGTTATCGACCAATTCAGAATTTAAAATCTAAAATCAAATATAATTTAAGTGACCTCCTTTGGAATTGTAAACTCCAGGGTTTCTGACGTCCTGATGAACCATATTCAAACAGATTTAAACAGAAAACATCCCTAACTTGTTTTTTTTTTTTTTTGTTTTTCTTTTTCGATTTTTAGGAAGTCAAAACCCCCAACGAGGAAATCTGCACTGTGGCGAGAGAGCAGACGGGTCGGTGAATTAAGAGCTTCGCCCCTTTCAGCGCGAGCTTTTCTCCGTCACGACAGATAAAAGAGACGGCCTCATTTCTGCAGGTGAACTCCTGATCCAGCTAAAGATCGCCGGCTTCACGGGCGCCGCTGGTTATTTAAAACAGCTTTAATAAACTGAGGCGGTGATATTAAGAGCATCCAGTTGCAGGCGTATACTGGGATGAATAATATTTGTGTGGCTGAATTGTCTTCATGCTTTACAATCTTTCACAAAAGCACAGCAGAAAAAAAAAGAGCAACCAACCACTTAAGTAAGAAGACAGAAAGAGAGAAACACTTTGAAAAAAAAATAGTCTGTAATAGATTTTCTCTCCTCAAACTTTTGACTGAGCTATGTTTAGCACACTGCCACTCTTACTACCATATATTAATGTGGTACCAGTCGATCTGTCTCTTTTCCCAGTTCAATTGGGCACCACGGCCTTATGCCTGGCTGTGAACAAGGGTACGTAAACCAGACAAAAATAATATTAACATTTAAAAGATTATTTTTGACGGCACTAAACCACGACTTAATCTAATTCTCACTACCGCTGCCATAGAAATCCAGTAATCGGGTAGAAGCCGAGTGATTATTTTCCATTTTCTGTCCAAGCCTGGCTACCTGCAGCTCGGGTGACGTTACGTCTGCTGACTGTCGGCCATTGGCTCCGTGCTTCACCTGCTCTA
Source organism: Poecilia latipinna (assembly GCF_001443285.1). Lineage (NCBI taxonomy): Eukaryota > Metazoa > Chordata > Actinopteri > Cyprinodontiformes > Poeciliidae > Poecilia > Poecilia latipinna. The sequence goes on along the minus strand of NW_015113080.1, from coordinate 74,623 downwards.
AAAATCCGCTCCTTTCTACATTACAGCTGCAGTTGAAAACGGCTTGAAGAAGCATAGTTTGATGGTCTAATTCTTAATCTCATTCTTTGTCAATAGTCTGCATTTTTTTTTTTTTTTTTTGTCGTTTGTCACACCGCTTCCAGTAGTGACTTTGTGGCACATGGAAACACGCTTTGCCCTTGGCCGCGCTCTCCGTCACGCTCGCATTCCCGGCACACTCCTTAAGGGAGCGCTTCCCCTGCATGCTGTTTGCTTTCAGAGTAGCTCTGTTTAGTTTATGGGCAAGGCAAGCTGAAGGCCATGTATGGCTTAGCTATTTTGGACTTCTACAGAAAACACAAATTGCCAGTCCACCCCTGGCTCCAGGGTTTAGGACCTCAAAAATTGCCTTCTTTTTTGCATCAGTTTAGGTAATAATCAATCACAAGTTTGAGAGTTTCATTAAGAGCCGATGTAGAACATCTACCAAACTAGGTGTTCAACTGCACACTGACACACACAAAAAAATCCCAGTTTGATATGTATGTTGGTTTTAAAGTCACAGTTTCCTTCAACACACTTCAATGAAGAAAAAAATATAAACGTTTCTCCTTTTGTTTTACTTTGGTCAGCAGTAAAATCAGAATCGTTTCCAGAATTTTGATTTTATTATGTTCTAATGAAAGTGGAAAATAAACCAGAGATTTATTTGGATTTTTTAACGAGTAAAGTAGCATAGACCAGGCCGGTGTCTAGATTAACAACGCAACCATTCAACCACTTGAAAATGTTTATGATTACATTTAAAAAAAAAAAAAAAAAAGCTGTACCAATATTTGCGCATAAAATATGTTTTAATCACTTTGGAGTTGTCCTGATTTTGTGTGTCCCAGGTGAACCTGAAAGCAGCATTCACAGCTGTTGGGGAAAATCTCTCCTGGTCGATGTAGGAGTTTGAGCTGATTGGATGAGTCAGCTGGTTTTTGTCCGGCATATGTGATGTTTGCATTCAGCTTAAAGCCGTTTCAGTTGAGTAATTTAAGTCCAACGTAGAAAGAAGCAACTGTACATAAAACATCGCCTGGCTTTGATCCACCTTTCGTCTTTTGTCCATTATTACTGTAGCCGATTATCAATTCTTATTGTTCCCAAACGGCAAACTTTAGAGATGGCTGGAAAACCGCTGCGTAGTTTAGCTGCAAGATGGACTGCACCTTCAGTCTTATACACATAAACATTCTGTATGTATTCCGATTTAAAACATCACCGTATTTGTATTTGGCAAATACAAATACAGGCTGAGCCTGATACATAGTAAATACCGTTAAACTGAACCAACAATGCTGCACAGAAAACGTTGGACATAATCTTCTTTACCACTTGCACCTCTAATGTAGACCCAAAAACAGCTGTTTTGTGTTGTAGCAGTAAGTCCAGAGCACAAACACAAAAGACTGCAGTAAAAGCTGAAGGTCGCAGATTCCAGCGACTCAGAATCACAGCATTAATGTTTTGTAACTTAAGGCAGGACAAGAAGAGCACATCAACACCACGTTAAATAGCCAATACGTCAGAAAACAGAACAAGCTTGTGATGCATGTTCCGAGCTGCAAGCCGAGCCCGATATGTAGTAAATACCGCTAAAATATTCAGAGAACAATATGATTAATTGGCTGACCAACCAGGCAAGGTTAGCAGTGATTTATGAACTGTGAGCTGTGACACTGCAGTAAACCTGAAGGACAAATTATGAAGAACCGACAAGCAGAAAAACAGCAAAACTCAAATGTATGAATTGATGTAGAAACCCAGAAAAAAAAAATGTTTAAACAGCATCAGAATTATAATACCAGGACAATTCATAATAGTTGGATATATCTGCCAACCAGCAGCAATTTTAAAAATAAAACTACCAGGTGACAAATACATTGCTGCCAAATGACCTTCAAATACATAGTATATGAAAAACATATCATTACCTATCTTAAGAATAAGTCGTGTAAGAGGTCATAAATCTACAGAAAACAAAACATTTCTTTGCCAGTACAGATTCAACGTCTTTTCATGCTGCACATTAATATTAGGATAGTTATGCAGCTTGGAGAAACGCATTGAAAGGACGTCTTAAAATATCCTCGGGTTGTGCTCACGTTTTAAGATCCCGGAATAGAACGATCAAGGTGACTGACATTTTCCTCCTTACGGCACTCCAAAGACCGCTTTAGAGCGCATATAGAAGTTTACAGATAAAGGTCAAAGAGTGGACGTTTAGGTGTTATTCCATAATAAGTTCCCAATTTCATCTTTAGGAGAGTTAATTAGACTTTACTGGATATAATATAATCGGTTTCCTGAGCTCTTTCTTCGCCCAGTGCAGTCCAACCATGTGAGAATGACCTTTACCAATTAAAGACACAATGGAGCTTCGAAGAGAAAAAAAAAATGTCTCTCTGATTTGAAAGCAGTGAAAAATATCCTCTGAAGCAGATGCGGTTTCACATTCAAGTGGTATTCATGCACATGGGACATCTTCTCAAACTAGTCATGTTTCCAGCTTTCATTCAGAAAAGACTAAAAAGCTGTGACTGCCGTGTGTCCAATTTGTTAAGGGTTAGATTTTGAGAAGACACATTATCAAGAAAGTAAGTCGATTTAAAAATAACAAAACATAAGCTTACTGACCCATTGATGTGAATGGCAGTTGCTATGGTACAGGTAAAAAGACCACACTTTTATTTTCGTGGTTTGAGAGTCAGCTTGATGCTAAAAACCACCAATTACGGTGGGTATCAACAACACGTTAAGGTGGAAACACATCAGCAATGGCCTTGGAAAGTAGCTGTTTCCGACTAAAGTCCATCAATCTACAGAGAAATTATTCCCAACCGTCAAGCAGCTGTTAATTTTTCCCCAAGTGGACTTCCAGGGAGATTCTCCTCAACTTCAAGTGAATGCAAGAAACCCATAACTTACATGTCATATTCTCCAGGCATAAGACAGAATGTTAAATGTTACAGACCATGACAGGACAATTAGAAAAAAGGCAGAACAAGTATATCTCTTCTGCCTCTTTGAAGACAATGAGAAAGCTTGACATTAGTTTTTCCAGAGATTCACCTGAATGTAGCACGAGACTTCTAGAGCGATGTCATTTGGAGATTAGACCATGATGCGCAGCACTGTGTTTGGTGGAAAACCAAACAGGGGATATCAGCAGGACTGATAATTTGAGCTTTCAGTCAGTCCCTGTGTACTCTAGAGTTACATGTGGAGTCCCAGCATCGGAAGCTTGGTCCAAACAGAAAAACGACTCCAAAAGAAGCAGCAAATCCCAGAGTGAAGTGGCTGAAAAAGAAACGGAGCACTGCAATGGCTTTGTCAAAGTCGAAGTCAAAGTTTAAAGATTGTAGAGGGATAGTAAATGTTTGTCAGAGTCTTGATAAGTGAGACGCACACAAAACACTGCTCAAACTTATTCTACAAGCTGCTCAGTAAAGAAATGGAGTGGAGTTTTTTTTGGGGGGGGGGGTTTACCATAGCTCTGTTAAAGATGTTTACCTTGCGGAGTTCAATTTACAACTTTGTGACTGTGAATGTAATTTTCTTTATTACAGTTATATTCATAGATTTATTTTGCAATCGTTCCTGACCAGGGTCATAGGGGCCGTTTCCAGATTTAACACATGGATATGTAAATAACGTTTCCATGGCAGAGTTAAAAAATATCACTCGCGCTATTTATCATATTTAGTGACATTTTCGTAGCAAGTGAGGACAGAAGAATGCATTTCAGTCAGTGATTGAAAGAGAATGCAGAGTAATAAGAGTTTCTCCTGAAATAGTTCCAATAACAGTTCATGCAGCCAGGAGAGATGAACTGTCACAGCTCCCCTGCAGACATTTCACAGTGTGTGTGTGTGTGTGTGTGTGTGTGTCTGTGCCTGCATCCAGCTGACATCAAAGCTCTGAGGCAAAAACACAAACCAAACAGCCTCGTTACAACAAAATACAATTTACTAATACGAAAACTAATTAAGCATAAAAGGCATTTATGAATCACAAATGTTAGCATCCATTCGACTCTTTAGAAGGTAACTTTATGTGTGCGTAGGCTGGGAAGAAAGCAACTTTTGTAACAAAGTATGGATTTTTTATTTTTTATTTTTTTTATATATTTTAAACGGATGTTTGAAAACCGCTGAAGCTATGAAAAGCATTATTTGGGTGCAGATGGATTTATAGACAAAAACAACAGGGTGAAGGACAGTTTGACAGCAGAGCCAACGTGAAGCGCCAAAATGTCTGTCGATTGTGTGACTGTGTGTGTAATACAAGATTCCAATGATTATCCCATCTCCATGATACTCCGATTTCCTTCACGGAAGACTTGTCACAGACGCCGGGGCTGCTGCGCTGCTGATGACTGGGAAGCAACTCTCCCCAACTATCACCTTCCACAAACACAGACTCGTGTGAATCAAAAACAACAAGCCGCAGGACTCGGTGGCTGTGAGAAGGACAGAGGCAATAACCTGAAGGTCGAATTGACACAGCCCCTGCAGGCAGTGATAAGGCCCCCGCAGTCGGGCTCTATTGTTTCTGCAGGACCCCCTGCGTTGCACGCTCCTCGGTCCCACCAACTTTCATTTCATCCTCAAAGTGAGAAGGAAAAAGCAGAGCTGATGGGCAAGAGGAACGTCCTAGTCCGTTATTTTTTGGTTGGTTTGCTAGTGCAGTCGTTTATTTTTATCAAGCCACCATGATGCGACATTAACAAATACCTCAGAGTCTGTTATAATGGAACAAATCATCGGATCTTGGACTGCATCAACCAGAATGGACTGACTTTTGGAGGACTCTTATTTCCATCCAATACCAACATCCAAAGCTTAATGATTTTTTTTTTTTCCATGACCTGCTAAATCCCAAGCAGATTTTTTTTTTCCACAGCCAGACCCACCCACCTGAATATGTTGAAATGTCAGAGGCCTCACACACAAGCCACTGTGTGTTTCCTTCTTGCTCGTCGCATACACTTAGGTTTAGCACACACAAACAAATTTAGACGTACAAAGTTGTGCATAATTCCTTCGTTCATCCCAAACAACATGGAACTGAGCGCACATGAAAGAATATCAAATTCCTCCCTTGCTCCTCGTTAAACATGCAAATAGATTTAAATATTCCTTGCACGTGTGATTCCGCATGATCAAAAACATGGATAATTGCATATCACTCAGTTGCCGTGGTTTCACTCAGACTTGAACGGCAGAGAGCCAACAGGTCACTCGGCTTCCTCCGAAATGCTTCGGACATGGTCAGCAGCTGCGTGTGTATGGGCTACCAATGGTGCCACGCTGTGACACTTCGTACTACCAAGATTTCTCACAGTGTGGATTTGCACCATTTTCATTATGTTTTACTATAGGGAGCATCATTGTTTATAACTGTACCCTACATCCTCTAGAAGAAAAAAAATAAACTTTTTATTATAGTTGAATATGAAAAAACAATGGCATGCCACATTCTAGATGTAACATAACTTCTAAACACGAGGCTAAAGGACAGTTTATTTCTAAAGTCAATCTGTGTTGCCAACAGGTCAAATACATTTTAATCTTAATGGCTCAGAGAATAAAATGACCTTAATCTGTAAATACAGTTCACTGACCATCGTTAAATTATCTACAGTAAAACCAAGAAGCACTCCACAATAAGCAACGTTTTAGAGCATCGATCATTGTTGAGCAAAGCATTTGGTCCTTGGCGGAGCAGTTCCTGAAGAGTTTTGGCTCTGAGGGCTTTAACTAAACAAGGGCTCTGGTTTTCAGCAGATGTGAAATTTATCTAAAACACTCAGCACTGTCTCACATCGAAAGCAAGATGATTCTAACATGATGTCATGAAATAATCTGCTATATATTAAACACCATTTGGGCACAGAAGAGTGGGAACACTTCAACATTACTGAAGTCTTTTTTTTTTTGTCTGTTAAAAAGCTAGATTTATCCTTGAGGTTTGTTTGTTTTTTAAGCCACCCTGAATCTGCGATCAGAAAAGTTAAACCATTTAAAAGGATTTGTCAGTTCTAGTGTTTCCAAAGAGTAAGGTTCTCCTATAGCTGACCTATGCATGATCTGACTGACCAGAACACCAACCATCCCCACAGTGATGCCTGAAACTGAGGAATTTGGGACTGTTTTTCTTTTTTTTTCTTTTTTTTGACAACAGAAACTGGACATCTTGATCATAAACCTAACATCTGAAATCCAGTTCCATCTTAAAGAGGCTTAAAGAGTGTGATAGTTGGCATTTCCAGCTGGACACTGATCCCAAACACATCTCTGGGCTTAGTGACGAAAAAGATGCTGAAACATCCCAGAGTAGCCTTCTCAGTTACCACGTTTACATCCGTCTGAATATCGTTGTTAAAGGTTTAAAGGAAGCGATTGCAGCCCAGGAACCGTCGAACATCTCTGAGCTAAAAATGTTTCATGTGAAACGGAAACAAACATTCACATCAAGAGGTGTAACAAGCTTGTCGGCGCTTATCTTAATGTTTGTTAGAAGTTAAGGAAGCTGAAGGATTCTTTAAAAGAAAAATACTTAATATTGTTCAAAGTTAAATAATCTCTTCTCAGAATAACTCAAAAATATACCAATATATTTGTCTTGGTGAATGATTTCAGTCCTTTTTTTTAATCCGAATCAATAGCGTCTTGAGGCAAGCGGGTTGAATTTTTCCTACTTATAGAAAAGCTGTTGGACGCCAGTAGAAGTTTAAGTTGTAAAAATTGAAAAATGTATTTTACTTTGTTAGATATGCAATGAAAATGCATTACATGAAGATAAAAAGCATCCCACATCTTCAATTTGTCTTAGTGATTAAGGAAGATTTATCTTCACGCTAGAGTGTGTGTGGCACCATAAATGAGGGTAGCAGAAACATATTTTCCACACCGACTGAATGTGTGTGTGTGTGTGTGTGTGTGTGCAAAAGAGGGGAAAATTTATGATTAACTCTGTAAATACTCATCTGCATAATCTGTGCAGCCTTGCACCTGCACAAACAAACAAATCTGCCACCCTGCATCTTTCAGTCAACGGCTCACAGTTTTAGTTGCTGGGATTTCCAGCCAACGTAACCGACGGCCCCCGTAACCCAACGCTTTTCCTCTACTTCGCCGCGAAAACATCAGCTTTTGTTTTGCACTCCGAGCTTGACAAAGAGCAGAGGTGCTGACGGAGTTTATTGGGTTTTCCGTCTCATTTCCATTCTCCACTGAGGGACAGGAACCTGGAGGTCAGAGCACTCGATCTAATCAGATTTCAGGATGCAATGGTCAGAGAAAGGTCACGTAATTTTTTTTTATTTTCTAAAAAAAAAAAAAAAAAACGGGAGAAAAAGAAAGACTGAAAAATCCAGAAATCAGTCTCTTGGTCGTAACGGTTCTTTTCCACCTGGAGTGGAGTAAAGAAGCAGGAAACAAGCCAGAGCAAAATGACATCCTGACCTCTTCTGATCAGATACCGCAGCACAAAGAGATACGAGCACTCAGCTGGCAATGAGATGCATCAGGCTGTGTTTTAAATATTCCATTACAGAAGCCATTAGGATAATTACAACACAGCCTCTTTAACTGATCTAACGTCTTGCTCGTGACAAACAGCCAGCAGATTTACCCCCCTGCCCCCCGCCCCCACCCCCCCCACCACCACCACCACCACCGTTTCCCCTGCCTGGCTGGACTCTCCGCAACGCTTCAACGGCACAAAAAAAAAGAAAACATCAGGACAGATTTTATTAGCTGTACGGCCAACGCGGAGCGGACGGAAGCTGCTTTCTGTTTCTTATGAGATTCAGTCAATGACAAACAGCAGATGTTTATCAGATCTGATTTCCACGGCATAAAATGAAAAGCAACATATTTGTGTTGACTTTTCTTGGAAATACTGACCTGGTTTATAATTGCTAAGGAAAAAAAACAAACAAAAAAAGAATACACAGATACAAATCACACACCGAAAAGGTGGCAGATGATACGCGTCGTATCGTCCGCTCTGTGGAAGGAATGATTGAAGCCTTTAGAAAGTGGGAGGATCAAGGACGACTGCACAACAAATCATGGCGTCGCGGCCCAACCAGGAAACCTTGACGTGATAAACGTCGCCGTCTCTGGCCTGCAGTCGGAGCGTTTGCTTTACATCCCTGATTTGCGTCAGCAGAAACTTACAGAGCTGTTCCGAGAGAAACAATGGGAGCTGATGACAACATCGATCAGACGGTTGGGATGAACGTCCGGCGTGATAACGATCAGAGGAATTTCTTTTTTTTTCAATCTCTGCCAGAGGTCAAACTGAGCAGCATCAGCAAGCGAGGCTGCAGAGACTGACAGCAAACCATTAAAAATCGGAACAAATTGTTTTGTCAGCAGTGAGTTATTGCACGATTCTTTAAACATCTGCAAAATAGAGGAAAGTTGTAGTCGCTTTAATGGAGCATTTTGCATTTCTAACCAAGGAGAAATTGTACAGTTTCTCCTCTTGTCTAGATAAAGTATCTGAACACTGAATTACGGTCAAACAAATCTGTTCAACTCTAAGCTGTCCTCTCATATGAAAACTGCTCTTCAATATTTTCCTCTCCTAACCCTTCCTAGGTTGATGGCTGCCACAATTGCTTCTCTTTAGTTTCATTGCTGACGTTAAAATATCAAATGAGTTTTAACACATTTCTATTATTTGCACAGCTGTCAGGTTTTATGAGCAATATTTTTGGGCTACAACATAACATTTCATTGCAGCACCTGTTGGGATGCTAGCCTGAGCAGCTTCACGCTTTGGGTCCAGTAGTTACCAGCAGGGCGGCCGAATGAACTAGAGGCTGTAATTTGCACCAACAGCTCTCATTAATAAATCTCGGAGCAGGAAACGGGGGCCACAACCACATTTAGTGGGTCTTCTGGAGGCTTATTAAAATGGGAGAATAAACCTTTTAAACCGACATCTGCTGCTGAACAAGTGGAACCACTAATTTAGAGAGTATTATGTACTTTCCAGGCACATAATGCCTTCTTATAGCCCAATCTAGTAACTATGTTAACCTTCAGTTGCTATAAAAATCTAAATTTTAAGCAAAAGCCCATATTACGCTGATATGCTGAGGCTACTGTTCTGAATATATATCCAGAGACCACATAAAATGATCAGTTTCTCTGATTTGACTTTTTATAGGAATCTGTTTGAGTAAAATGAACATTGTTCTTTTATTCTATGAACTTCTGATGACACGTCTCCAGAATCCCAGCAAAAATTTAGTATTTGTTTGCAAACAATGAGAAATGGAGAAAATAACAAAAGAGATGCAAAGCGCTTTCAGACCTCAAATAATGCAAAGAAAACAAGTTCATATTCATTTAGAAACAATATTACAATTAACTCAGGAAGAGTTCGAGGTTTTCAATGGGGTTCAATGCAGTGGTCTCAGTTCTTTTAGAGAGCCGCATGTATGTATATGCTGCCCTCACGATGTGTAACTGGTACAAAGCTAGACAGCTAGCTTACACTTAAAAGGTCGTTGAGTCGAAAATAATCCAGTCCTTGTTTTATTTTGCAACTCTGCTTTGTTTTATTTCTCCTTTTCTTTTCCTTTTCTTTGTAAAACTGTAACAAACACAAAAACATGCATCAACCACGGACAAGGTACGGAAAACAACCAGACCAAAGCAAACAAATGGCTCCTAACCAGTACACAGCACAGCGCCAAACCTCTTATAAAATATAACACAATATTGTTATAACAAAAAATGAAATAAACTTACAGACAAATGATGTCCAAGGGACAAACGTGTCTGAGCGATCTGAAGCACCACGTGTACCACTGGACGAGTTCTGCTTAACTGCCCAAATTATCTAAACAAATGATAGCCACTAGGTGTCAGTAATTACACTTACAATATAAACTAGTCAAAACATACTGATGGAGTCAGCACAATGTATATATACAAGTAGGAAAAAGTCTAGTTCTGAATGCCCTTTACAGAAGCCTGAAGAAATGGTGTTCAAAAATACCTTAGACTATTTCCCAAAGTCTGCCTAATGAAAGAAAACCTGTAGTCCATTTAGTGTTTTGATTAGCAGCCTCGTCGAGTTGACACTCTCTTTGGAAACCCAACTAACTTCCACCGGCGAGTTTAACATGTAAAATGAAGACGGGGTGAGAACGTCTCACCTCCTAGCCTGACTCATATCGAGTAATTGACAAAACCAATTCCAAAAAACACAGAGTTTAATTTCCTGCTCTGACTGATTAAGAACTAATTAGTGAATTAAAATGCTCAGGACAGCGCGGGCCGCTGCTAAAGCCCAGAACAATACGCAGCCAGACTCTCACCTCTCTGCCTCTGCTGAGTCTTATTGATTCAAGTCTGACATTTGAGTTTAATCTGCGATTCCTGCTCTTCCTCTGGGGCTCCCTCTGCTTCCCTCTTTAATTTCCTCCCCGTTTCTTTGTCCCTTTTGATATTTTAGTTGCCCACAACTATTCATCTGTTCCCCACTAACATCTCGTAGGGCCTGAATCCTTTGTACCGCTAAGTTTTTTTTGTTGTTTTGTTGTTGTTTTTTTTTTGATGTAGCGGCGTTCCTTTTTAAGTCCAGATCTGTTGATAATGTCACAACACCATGAATATAACTGCTGTCAATGAACAGAACACGGGATTTTACGCTTGGATTGCTTTATTATGGCCGAGGGGGAATTGGTGAGGTCTGAAATCAGTTTGAAATTGATATTTTAAAGAATATAGACAGCTACCAGAAGAAATGTGAGTATATTGATAGCTCATACTGGAACAAACATTTATTCTTACCCTTCAGTGGCATATTTTCCAGCTGACATTCTCTACCTTCCCGTTTATTCTTCTTTTGTAGCATCTTTCTATCCCCCCCTCTCCACTATCCTCCTTTCTTCTCTATCCGCCCTCCCTCATCTTCTCATCACTTCTCTCTTGCGCCGTTCCCTCCCCGTCAGAGCCTTTAATGAGATCTCTTGTCTCGTTCTTTCTGTAAATGAACAGCCGCCCTGCTGAACCGTAGTCAGAGGAGAAACCTTAAATAAGCCATCAGCGCAGACGAGCGCATTTCCTCTGAACAGAAGGGATCGCAGCTGAAGGAGAGGCTCGACAAACTGGGTTCTCGGGTTCAGCGTAATGCAACGCAGCATGCTGTCTGTGCATTTTAATGTGAAGTCTTTGAAATGTTCACCTTTACAATGAGGTTCATTTTAAGCACCGTGAACGTGATACGCTTTCTGAAACTCTTGATTTCATTTAAGAACATCCACCGAAGAGAAATCTAATCCTGCGAATCAAAATGTAATCCTTCCCAGTCACTTTACCGGTACAAGTGGAACTGGGAAGTTTAAAATGGATGGGGGTGGAGGTTGTTGGGTAATAAGAGATTTGGAAACACTTTATTAGAGGGAGTATGCATAAGACTGACATGACGCCGTCATAAACATGAAGTAACACCTGGTATGAACATGGAGTCTTTATGAATGGTTATGACTGCTGTCATAAAGTGTCATTCTGTAAATAATGGGTTGTTTGAGCTTCTTTTTTCCTTTTATTGTTGGCAACTTTGTTGTGAGACCAAGCAGCACTGAAAACGACACTCATTTTCACAAATATGTGCTGAAATAAACATACCAAAAAGTGGTCCATCTGACTGTCATTTCATTTCCACTTAATCTTCTCAACAGAACGTTGGAACCAAAAGCAGATAAATAAAGGGTGACATTAGCTTTTGTTATTCCAGAATGCTAGCCAAAACATCGAAGAAAGGGTGAAATTTAACAAATGCATATTTTCATCTCATTAAATAAATCTAATTAGAGATGAGTATCAGTTTGTTAGCGATGGCCCTGAGAGTTGCATCTGTTGCAAGCAGATGGTCTCGTGTGTTTTTGCAGTCTGAGTTAACAGCATAAACGGACAGAAAGTTGTGCCACAGAGTCGAGTCAAACAGCCAATCGCGTAATTTGGTCTGAAACTGTGGAACTCAGGCATCAGTACAACTAAGATCCCAGAAAACTCAATGAAACCCAGAGAGACTTTTTTCCTCCCCCTTCATTCTCAGAGGTGATTCTACACGTACCACACTTTATCCAACAGTATATTAATGTCTCAAATCAATGGTGTCATCTGCATAAATATGTCGACATATTCTATCCAATGGGAGAAACAACAACTGAAGGTCAAAATGGGTATAAAATTCACTGTACTTTTAAAATCTTTAGAAAATTGAATTCAAATTCACCTGGAAAACCCACATTGTTTTGTCTGAAAATATGTTTATGTGTGAAGTCCGGGATGTAAAATCAACTCTAAGTTATCAGACATGCGTTGATAAACTGAAAAAAAAAAAAAAAGTATTTTGTCTAATTTTCTCAATTAGAATTTTTATACCAATCTGAAAAATTAAAAATAAAAATGTAAAAATCGGTTCTTCATTCTTTTCTTATCCGATTCTTTTTACACTTTTTAGATCTTCAGAACATTTATCTGTCCTTCAAACTTCCTTGAACTAGGGAAAAAAAACATTTAAATGTAGTGTTTCATATCTGCCCCCATAAATATGATTGTTAAATACTGTTTGCTGTTTGATAAAAAGTTACAGATCAGTTTTATTCATTTCTTTTCTATCAGCCTTAGCAACTTTCTGTTGTTCTTTATACTCTCTCGCCATCCATTATCCTTTCAACTGTTTTTTTTAACCCTTTTACTTCCATCTGATGGGCACAAATGGCATTTAACCAGACAAACTGCCTCATACTGAAAAGGTGAAGATCGATTCTACAATCAGGAAAAATTAAACAATTTACAAACACATTATAACCAAGTAGTTTATTTGCTTCATCAGATAATTTTGTTTTTCGTTCTTTATTTCCTTTATTCATCACATACGGCAGCTCTTCACATCATCATTATGTATTTTAAATTTCTATAGAAACCTTTTCACCCCCTGGCTTTGAGTTTTATGACAACCTAACATTCTCCCTAAAAGGTTCAAATACCATAAAAATGACTCCATTGTGAAACCATTATACATTTATTAATAATCAAAATTCAGTTTCCCTAGTTCTAATGCCTCTGTGTGACTATTTATTCTCAACATAAGCCTCTCTGTCATTAACGTATCTTCCATAGTTTCATTGTGTCTTTACTACAGCCCTTTACATCGTCTATCTGTTTGCCAGCCTGCGTACTCCACTCCTTTTCCTCTCCGTAGACTTGGATTTCTAGCCGTCCCACTTCCTTCGGTTAGGTTTCTCCTTTCCGTCATTGTAGCCTCCTGATTCCAACAGTATCTGGCCGGTAAACAAGTGTTACCACAATGTTTTCGACATAGTTTCTCCAATTCATCCATCCAGATTGTGTTTACACGATTAAAAAAAAAAAAAAAAAAAAGCTTAACGGCTAAAAACGCTGCGACAAGCTGCCAACGACGAGAACAAGACTGGAGTCTTCCCCTCAGTGCAAACAGCTCGTTATGTAACCAAAACCGGTACAAACGCTGTTACCGTAATGAGTCTAAGAATAGCAACAACAACCAACTAGTCTATAAGAAGAGAGAACAATGGACATCTTACTATGATTGTTTTTGTGAGTTTTCAATATATTGTCAGAATGACAAATAGTCTGCTCAGTCGTCCTTCAGTGTGGCTCTTATCTGCTAACACATTAAGAAAACAGATGGATTGTGTGAACACTAAGGATCATACTCCTCCCTGCAGCGTTCAGTGAGCATTACAGCTCCAAACAATGCTGCAGAAGAAACATTGCCCCGAACAGCATGACTGTGGTTTTTGTCTCAGCGGGGCAACTAATCCCACAATACCTTGAAATGTTCTCAGAAACACAGTAAAGGCTCCACACAAAGGAAATAAGTGCATGGGGTTAGAACTGGCACAAACATCGATTACCACCACACTTAGGGGCCTTGTGTTGAAGCTTGAACTAATCAAAGTTGTTGTAAAGAATCAACCAGCATTGTTGCCGGTTGTTTGGGTGGGGGAAAAACTAAGTCAGCCTACAATGTGTTTGTAGAACCATGCTTATCAGCCATAACTGTGTTTTTTTTTTTACAGATTGGATTGCACGATTCAGCTCTGGTCAGCCATTGGATAGATTTGACGCTTGAATATCTTGGGACCAAGACATTCAAGGTCAACTCGGTAGCCAAAAAATGCCGAGATGTTTTGGCTACAAAAAAAAA